>NW_017306534.1:1038396-1073432 GCF_000935625.1 Nanorana parkeri
ATATTCAGGGCAATATAGAAAAGCGTCCAGCACACGTCTGACAAAGCAAACACACCGGGACTGGGATCTTTGTTTTATTTTTAAAAAGTAACAGGTGTTTTTAAATTTGAATTACAGTCACGTAGAAAAAATAGAAACCTTTATCCCTGAGTTAAACCTTTGTGAATTGAGCCTAAATGTATTATTTATTATTTATTTTTATTTTTTTTTAACTTATTACTACTGTATTTTTACTATTTACTAGCCACGGGTCCTAAAGTGGTAAAATATTACATCTTACCTCCGTAATAGGAACTGGCACGAGCTATGAACCCATTCAGATCTCCTAGTATTGGAGATATAACTGCACGCTGTGCCTATTGCACATACACACTTATTCAGTAATCCTTAGAACAATGTGAATGTGATGTGATTGTGTTAAATTGAAATGGGATAGGTTGCTATAGGTTATTCTAATTTATAAAACATCTCTTCTCTTTGCACTGTTCTACTGTATAAAAATAGTCTTTCGAAGGTGTCCGTTTTTTTTTTAATATATAAATCTGCCTATATATAAATCTGCCTACAGAATGTAAAATGCCTATTATCCCCTATTTCTACTGATCTGCCTGTGTGTATCGGTGCTACACTTGTTTGACATATTCAGTGCCAGTATACATTCCCAAATGATATGAAACAATCCTTGCACCATTTACCGGTCGAAGGAAAAATCAGGCAACCACTGCTTTCAGCAGATATTATAAGTTTAAAGTGATATTAAAGGAGAACTATGGGGTCAGTGTTTTTCCCCATAGTTCTCCTTAGGGTAACGGGAGGACACAAACTAGCGTCCTCCCGTTACCCTAAGCTCAGTATACCGCGAGCTACAGCTCGCGGTAAACTGAGACACCGCAGCAGGAGCGGATCCCGACGTAGATGACGGGATCCGCCCAGCTGCGTGAGTGACAGCTGGCTCTGCCTATCTAGAGGCAGAGCCAGCTGTACCCGCCCCCTCCCCCGTCCGTTACGCCAGTCAGCGCTGGCAGAGAGCCGTGACAGGATTGAGAGGTGAGCGAACCTGGTATGTGTTCGCTCACCTCCCGATCTACTGAGCCGACCTGTGACAGTCTCATTGTCACAGGTCGGCTAGAACTATGAGGTGAGTGGAAATCACTCATCCCATAGTTCTCCTTTAACGTGTTTTTAAGTTACTTTCAATGCTGAGTAATTCACTTACAATAGAGGCTGTTCCTCTCTGCTTAAAAGTTTTAGGGAACTGCAGAATTAGCTAGTCAACTGAGCACTGGTTCTGATATGCTGTTTTAGGGTGGCTCCTTTTTCTTGCAGGGTCTTATGGAGTCACCCTTGTGTGTGCTAGTAAGAAGTGTGTGTCTCCATAAACACAGAGGCACAGCAAGGTAAGCCATTTGCCTCCTCTTTCCTCCCTCCTTCTTTCTCCGTCCTCCAAGCTGTTAGATGGACTTATCTGTTCCTTGTGATCTTGAACTGGACAGGAAGTTCAGGGAAGCTGAGCTGAGAGAGAGAGCTGGAGCTGTTTAGAAACATCATGATACCAAGTGTTTGGGCACAAATGTAAAGAAATCCTTCGCTGGACATTGTAAATTTTTTTGATTTGGATTAATTAGTTTGAGAGTTTAATACTACTTTATCTCTCTGTGCAAGAGATACAGACTGGTACCTCCCTGACAAGCGGGAAACCAGCATGAGTGCCTCCCTCTGTGCTGGTCCCACCCCATATTCTTTTCAGCATAAGGTGGGTGCTCAGTCATTACATATCTCCATTTTGCATTATTCTTCCTCCAATATACCCTTTCTGTCTTCTAGAGCTCTGGTGTGAGGGCCCATGCACACCTTTGTGTGTCTTAACACATGTATGTTGCATGTTAAGGCATGTTGCTTTAAGGCAGCCTATTCATTTTAAATGAGCTGCATTTCCCAACACGCAAACGCATTGGTTTAAACCAAACTAGCCTAAATATAATTGTAATACAAAAATTAGGAACCATCACACAAACTGGGACACCACCCCTATATATGCAATATATATCAAAAAAAGGGGGAAAGAGAAAGAAAGGGGCTTTGTGGTGACCACTGGAGAATAGCAGGGAATTCATCAAATAATAAAGTCAATGGATTCATATATAATATAAAATTCCATTTTTAATATACTTTTTAATATACATAATGTCTATACATATAAATATGCTAAAATTCATCCATATAAAAAACCATAAATAGATGTATACACCATAAATAACCTCCCTGGAACCCACACAGAAACCATGATTATAAATTCATATATTGGTCATTGCCCTCATTATATTCATATCTTATTTGCATGATTAATTGTACATAATTGTTCTATATATCATTAGTTCAGCCATGATTCTGTGCTTGCTCCAGTCTTCAACGCGTTTCGCCGAGGCTTCGTCAGGAAGATTTGGAGAGGTTAACCTATAGTATCTGTATGGGTATGAGAATCAATTTGCAATAGTCTACATGATATTGGATATATCAGAATCATTAATATCTGCTGACCATATATCTTTATAATGCAGTAAATACCAACTTAATTATTCTTTTTCCGGTAATTGAATATCCATCTGCAGGGAGTCTCCCCACCCAACCAGGAGACAGGAGCGCCGGGGGGAGGCAGTCCGAAAGCAAGGAAGCCAAGCATCCGTCCCAATCGTACCTATAGGGTTAGATTATATATTCCTGATCTCTATTCCAATAATTGGCAACACATCCATAAGTCAATAGTCCAAGGGAAATTGCCCTGAACAAACAAAATTGCCCTGAACAAACAAAGCAAGGAAGCCAAGCATCCGTCCCAATCGTACCTATAGGGTTAGATTAAGGTCATATCTAATATTTATGCCCATATTAGAGATAGTTTCAAGTTTGCCGTTACCATGGTTGTGTGAGAATCTCTAGGATTTGTATAGTTCATGAATTACCAACTTTTGACCAAGAACCTTTCAAAATAAATTCTAGAATGCAATGCATAGCATCTCTCCCTGGTCAGCTGCATCACAGGAGCCAATAATTTAAAAGGATAGATAACCCAGTCCTATTTTATACAAGGGTGGACTGAAAACTTTGTGTAGTACGCAATACTGTTCTTTTTTTAACTTTTAGTTTATTTTAAATGTTTTATTTGTATGTGTTCCTCATGGCAATGTAAAAATGTTCATGCCTTTTGTTTGGCAATAGCTTATTAGCCCTGCAAGTGACCAGAAATGAAGAATGAGATTTGTCCCAACATAAACTTCAATAAGGCTCACTGCAAAGTTCTTCAAGCAAGTTTTGCAAAACTGGTCATGAACCATCCCTAAGCAGTTTCTTGCATCCCTGGTCACTATGGTTGTAGATTTGTGTCTTAAGCTGGCCATACACCTATAGATTATTTGCAGATTTTCTATGGTCAGATAGAAAAAGTGCAACAGATTCCTCCATCTACGGTAAACTGTGTGGATAGAGGAATCTCCCACTGGGCCAAGCTTCAGTATCTTGCTAGTCGGCCACGCTGGCTGTCAAACTACCTGCACAATCTAATTGGATGCAGGCATTGCTCAGGTATTTTGAGAGTCAGCGGGGCCGAGATACTGAAGCTTGGCCCAGTGGGAGATTCCTCCATCCACACAGTTTAGCGCAGATGGAGGAATCTGTTGCACTTTTTTCATCTGACTATAGAAAATCTGCAGATAATCTATAGGTGTATGGCCAGCTTTAGAAAGTAATGAAGGCAGAACTAACCCAGCAACTAGCAGTTTCTGAAGGGTAGCAATGACAGCTTCCATTTTTTTTTAAATAAACTGCAAATATGTATTTGGGATAGACTTATTTATTCATCAAGCATATGAGTTCTGCTTACTACTGCATACAAAGTTTTATAATAATAATTTAGCACAGTAAATAGGTGAAAATACAGAAGTCACATGAAGTATTGCTTTCAGGTAACCACTGGAATGATAACTTATAAGATCTACCCATTGAAAATGCCCTGCAATTCCCTTCAACAGATCATGTGTGTATTCCACTTTCTCTAGTGAATACGGAATTTCATATTCATCTACTGTACCACACATGTATAATGTCAGTGCAGAAGGATGGCCATTTTAAAGGACAATACTTTAGGAATTGATCACTCCAGCGGTGTTCCATCTTGATAATTTATGGCCATTCAGTTTGACACATATATTAATTGCTTTTTGACCGGAAAGTAAGAAACCCATAATTCATTACCTAGTATAACATGGATTAACAGAATGTTTGTAAAAGCCACAAATGTGTCTGGAACAAATTGAGTACTAGGGTGGCCTGGGACAAATTATATATCATACAAGCCAACGGTGATCAATCCTCCAAAATATGTAGTCAAGCCCAGCAGTTTTGGGCAAACTTTGTCTTGGGTTTCATTGTTGTATTAATACAGATTATGGGTGTTCTCAAAATGCTGTTTGGAGATGTAATCTGAGATAGACAGTACTTAAAATAACTATAGGCATTGACCTTTAAATAAAGACTAGGAAAATCCTACCATTTTGCTGTCTGAGAAGAACTTTAAATTGACACTCTGAAAAAAAAGGTAAGGGTGTAATTTACATTCTGTATCTAGACACCAAGGAATTCACCTGAACCTGAGATTTTCAAGGATTAGAAGGGAGGAGAGTTGTGGAAACAGCATAGTGCACCCCAGTAATATGGGGCCAAGGCCTCACTATGTGTCTTTTAAAAGCCATGGTTACAGTATATCTGAAGCCAACTTTTTTTTGTTCTTGTTTTATTATTATTATTTTTTGGATAGGGTGGAAAATAATGAAAACTGCACTCACTTTGGATATACTTTAAATAGCAACATCTTAAAGTGTTTGCCTGGCCAAAATTTTTTTAAAAAACATACGTATACTCATCAATTTGACTATCTATCTATCTATCTATCTATCTATCTATCTATCTATCTATCTATCTATCTATCTATCTATCTATCTATCTATCTATCTATCTTATTCCCCATTTATTATCATTTACTGCAAGTACAGAAAAATACCTGATAATCCTTCTAGAAATCCAGTGAGATCCTAACTTTACACTCTGTGAAAACTGACTGAAAATGCTGCCTCTGCTGCACATAAATATAAAGCAGTATTGTCAGTCCTGCCAGACTTCTGCTCTGCTGGACTACAGGACTTTGGTTACCCCTGTCCAACTCTGCTAACTCTGCTTTCCCTCTTCTTTCCCAGTAAAACAATGCTGCTGCCTTGACCCCCAAGAGCCTGGCCATAAACTGTACGCAGGGAAGGAAATGTCAATAGGAACAGAACTTGAGCACCCTACTGATCCCTCCCTCCAGCTGTAAGAATTTTACAACCCAGTGATTTGGGCCAACTTTAGATAAATTTGGGTCCTGGGCAAGAATCAAATTGGGGCCCTCTTGATTGGTATATTGCAGGCCCTCTGACATTACCCACTCCATAAGGTACATAATATTCTGTGTCTTTCTACCTTTCTGAGTTAAATCACCTAACAGTTAAACAGCCTTTTTGCAAGAGTTCACAGAGTCATTGAGGATTTTGTATGTTATAGAGTGTGTAATGCTGGAGGATATGATGCTGTAATGTTTCCACTTTACAGTATTACAATATTACAAAATAAAAGATATGGCAGGCTGTCAATGTGTATACTTTTGAAATAGTACGTGGAAAAGGTGGTGGCTATTAATCAGGGGTTCTCAAACTTACAAAAGGTCCAGTTCACTGTCTATCACACTGTATGAGGGCCAGACTATGGTCAATGGGAGTAAAAAACTCCCCTACATCAGTGATCAGTGGAAATAAAAATGCCCATGCATCAGTGGTCAGTAAGAGTAAAATAAATGCTCTTGCTTCAGTGGGAGTAAAAAAAATCCCCCATCATCAGTGGTCAAAGGAAGTGCAATTTTTGGCTTGCATTAGTGGAAGTAAGAAAATGCCCCAGTGCCATAAAAATTACATAGTGTCAGTGGGAGCATAAAATGCCCTGGTGTCAACAGGAGTGATAAATGCCTTGGTGTCAGTGGGAGGAATGGTGTTCTTAGATCAGTGGGAGAAATGGCACCCATGTATCAGTTGAAAGAATTGTACCCCTGTGTCAGTGGGAGGATAAGTGCACCTGTTCCAGTGGGAAGAACTGTTTTCCTGTATCAGTTGGAGATATTGCCCCATCATTGATGTTCAATGGTCACTTACCTTGTATGCTCCATGTCTCACGCCACTCCTTATAGTGATGTCATGGATGAGACTATTCAGACACAATAATCCAGTCAGTCAATGGTAAGCAGAGGATTTTAGCTGATGAGTTGGAGCTTTGGCAATCATAGTGATCTTGTGTTTAAATCCAGGTCTAAAGTCTTTATAGGCATGCTACAAATCTTCTCCTTGCTTCCTAAGGACAGAATCTAAAAAGACTATGGAGAAATCAGTAAGTGTTGTCTGTGTTTTACATGTGTGCTATAGGTGAGGTTCGACCTAGTTTAAAGTTCAACTCATATGATCGGAGTTTGAGAACTGGACATACTATTTCACCAGCTCGAACATCCTGCTACTCCAAAAGCAGGAAGTCATTCATTTATTGGTGGTATTACTACTATCAATAAATGAATACTTCTTGAGGTGCAGTAGGCTACAAAGCACTGCTGGCGGCATCTTAGCAACCACTATCACACTGCCTATTGGCTTGCAAACAAGCCCACAGGCAACTGGGAGGATGAATGAGTACAGTATACCCCTCAGTAATTCGCATACGGGGAACAGATATCTGGGGGAACTCTCTTATTTTAAAGGGGGCTTCCAGATTCTGATAAGTCTCCCCCATCCACACAGCCATATCTTCTTGGGGTCCAGATATGGGGAAGAGGGCCTTTTCCTCATCAACATAGCGACAATGTTGAGGGCGTGTGACCTGGCTTATGTTCCTCTGTGAATCGTACCTGAGCGATCCTTCTTACGACAGACGGCAGCTTCTCTCTGGTCCTCTGTGACACCCTCCAGTAAAAAGATAATTCTCCGGCGCAGACTCCATAAAGTATAAGCTCCAGCCATAGGTTTGGCCCCAGAGCCCCCAGCAAATGGCACATGCTGAGGCTCAGGCCTTGCCATCACATAGTCACACAGACCTCCTCCCAGGGAGAAACCCCAGGGGAGCAAGCCTTCTGGAAAGGTGCAACCAAATATTTATCGTCTTCCAAGCCATGCCTCGGAGTCTGCCTGCTCATTGATTGGTAGAGTCAGATACATATTCATAACCTTGTAGTTGACCCTCCGACACTGTATGCTAAGGCCCCATCCCAGCAGCAGGTGGAATCATTCAGTCTACTGGGCTTAAGTAAAACCTAAAGAACACAGAACAATTGATGTCCAAGACTGACTACAGTCCAGCAATAAACACACTAAATTTATTAATGACACAACTACAAATGGCAGGGTCGCTACCTGTACATTATACAGTAGCGAATAATGCTTTGCAATTATGATTCATTTTTGTTAAATGGTACAAAAATTATTGCCTTTTGCTAGCTAGCGAGTTGAGTGTTGCAGAAGCTTGCAATGTGCTTTTACCTAACCTTTGTGAAAATCCTTTCCTAGTTATGAACTGTGTAGGTTATTACCATTCTCTCTTCTTGTATAAATGGTGTATGCTATGATTACAAAAAACCTTAAACCTCCGGGCAAATCAAATCTTAACCCTTGCAGTGGGGCTACTCTCACACTACAAGGGTTAACTGCTCATTTTGTCTAGGGAGCTAAGAAAAAAAAAGCTATACCCAACGGAAACCACGATTCCGGCTCGCTCTTAGACCATTCCCTTTAGCCTCGCTCCTCCTCCATTCCAGCGGTCTGAGGATATTTGAGTCATCACGTTCTATTAGGTGTATAGAATGTGAGTATGCTGGATCGAAGGTGGAGACAGGTGAAAGGGAGCGGTGTAGAGCCAGCTGGGATGACTGGGGGTGGGGGACCAAGAAAGGCAAAATGTAAGCAGATTAAACTTTAGCTTTGCTACAGCTCTGTATTCAATCATAAATCATTTCATGTTTGAGTGCAACTCATGTAAGTATCTGAATGTGACAACTAACTCCCATATACTGTAGGTTTTTCAAATGTGTTTTTAGCTATTTGTCTGCAGTTAAACATTATGCAAGAATTAGCACTGGAGCCCCATATTTGTATCCTGACAGTTTCTTTTTAACTGAAAGTATAACAAATATTTAAGACTATTTTCTTACACTTTTATGGTGCTTTGACTCCGAGAATAATAATAACAATAATAATAATAACAATAACAATAATATATCATATTAATGGTGTTTATTACCTCCAACGGATAAATTCATACTTCTTTTGGTACGCTGAAATGGAGCAGTTAGTTGTACATGGCTCAGTCTGAAAACTCTAACGGAGGTGGGAACATTGTTGCTCCAGAGAAATGTCTGCTGGCACATGCTTTATGTTCTGACCATTGATCACTTCCAATTGCTGAGTGAGAAGCCAAATGAGGCCTCACTGTTTATTCATGTCCTGTGTTCTTGTTTAGGCTTCCCAGAATTGGCTTAATGTGCACTTACAGTTTGTAAAGCAAATGCGATGGGTAACATCGCTTTCATCACAAGTGTAACTAGCACTTATGTAAATAAAAAATTGCACAGCATCAACTTGTCTCCTTTACGTACAGCTTGTAGTTTGCTAAACATGCCAGTCAAATTGATTAGCTTAAAAAAAAAATGTAATGGGATTTTGTAAAAGCATGCAAGTCCCTCCAAACATGTGCACTAATACTGAATAGAGGGGGGTCACACTGATCAGAGCTCAGGCAATTATATTTTTTCTGTGTAAGGCAATTTGTTTCTATGGCTAGAACTATGTCATGAAGGAAAGAGTCAAGCAGCTCATAGCACTTCAAGCAGGCCATATACAGATGTGGACAAATTTGTTGCTACCCTTCCACAAAAATGAAGAACCCGCAATATTCTCTAAAAATGACTTGAAGCTTAGAAAAGCAATTGCCATCATTGTTTATTCCATACTTAATGGAAAATCAGACTTTGCTTTTGATTTTGGAATTCAAATAATATTTGAAATAATAAAGAAAGCAAAATTGGTAGGGAGAAAAATGAAGGAATATTTTATTTATATTTTGCTATCAACCTTTAGAATCAAGCAATTTCCATAGCATGTAATGAAACTTCTGCACCTGCCGACAGGTAGTTTGGTCTACTCTTCTTGACCAAACTGCTCCAGCTCTCTCAAGTTTGAAGGATGCCTTCTCCAAACTGCATGTTTCAACTGTTTCTATAGATGTTCCATAGAATTTAGATCAGGGTTCATAGAAGACCACTTTAAAATAGTCCAATGGTTTGCTCTTAGCCATTCTTGTGTGCTTTTAGCTGTGTGTTTTGGGCCATTATCCTGTTGGAGGAACCATGACGTGCATCTGAGACAGAGCTTTCTGTGTAGTACATTTCGCTGTAGAATTCCTTAATAATCTTGAGATTTTATTGTGACCTGCACAAGGCGTCCCATGGCAGGGGCAGCAAAGCAGCCCCATAACTGAGTCTCCTCCATGTTTCACAGAAGTATGTGTGCTTTTCTTTTAAAGCTACAGTTTTTCTTCTGTAAGCATAAAACTGATGTGACTTGGAGAAAAGCTCCTGTTTTGTCTCAGCTGCCCAAAGGACAGAGACATTGTGGCTTTTCAATATGCATTTTAGCAAATTCCAATATGGCTGTTTCATGTGTTTCTTTCAAAAGTGGATCTTCCTTTGAGGCCACTGTTGCTCAAAAAGAATGGGTGGTGTGATCAGACACTGATTCACCTTGGAGTTCAGCTTGTATCTTTTTGGAGGTTTTCCTTGCCTCTTTGTCTACCATTAGTATTATCCTTCTGTTTAATCTGGAGTCGATTTTCTGACCCCAGAACACTTCTTGTTCTGCCATTTCAAATGATTTACCCTGCACTGTATGGCACATGAATAACTGTACAATCCAGCAAAAAAAAAAGATTCTCATACTAGCCTCAGAAGGTGGAAGAAGATGTAAAAACATTAGAGACCTCACTGAAGAAGAAATATAATAGTTGTCAGGTTATTTAGCCTTTGCCTAAAACTGAAATGCACATTCTAGGGGAACTTAGTCTTTATAACACTAGGACCCCAGTGTTTAATTTTCATATACTTCTCCTGCAATTACCAGCAGTAAATAAAAGCAACCCTTTTAGGGCCGCTATAAGCAGCACCACATGCCATTCAACTTGTTTTCATGAAGTCATATATAGCCATATAAAATTGTATAATTTATTAGTTTCACTGAAAAATCGAATATCCTTCTAACCTTTGAACATTTGCAGTGACCTAGGTATATGGCTGGAATCCACTTCAACCAGCAAATAACACAAATGAGCAGATGGTTTTGCTTGATTTTACTTCGCCTACAAAAATTGCAGTAAGGCAATGCAAGCAATAGGTGCAAAGAGAAATAGGTACAAAGAGCAGTATGCATAGTAACAAAAGTAATTCCTTAAATTGTCTGCTGTAAACTGAAATTGGACTAGTTGCTACGGACTACTATACTTTGGACATCATCACTGTTCGTGTGTTGACCTAGTGTCTGGTATTGGTTTTCCTTTCAGAGACGTCCTACAGAGCAGATACTGTTTATACTGCAAAATCTGCATAACTGTAATAGTGATCCACTGTACAAAGAGTGAAAAAGTATATTTTCATTAAATTTGCACTCTTAACTCAAATGATATTATAGAGAAAGAAAAAACAAATTCAGCTTTCAGTAACTGATACTTTGCAGCTGCCAGAAAGCCATGTAACTCATAAGAAACACATGCAGTCATTAGGCAACATAACTATTATCACCTCAAATTGGAAATAGTTGACACTTAATTATTTTAGTTAAATATCTCAATACATTGAAAAAGCCTGTAATCATATCTCCCTGGACCAGTTCGCATAATTCAACATGGCTAGAAGGAAAAAAAAATAACACAAGCAGCCACTTCCAATTGTTCTCATCTTTCTGTGAACATATATGTTTGTATATGATTATTAATGATATAAAAATGAGATCCATGGGGTGAGTAGCAGTTAACTCAAGCAGAGCACCGTCTTTTTTTTATCTTAAATTAGCTAGGGAAAACTGGCATTGGCCAACACGAAATGTTCTTCTCATTAGCAAATGAGGATTTCAAATCTTAGAAATCTATTTTTCAGGTGTGTTTAATTGCCAATTACCGAAGTCTCAGAGCTCACTATTAACAAGTCTCCAGTTAATATCACTGTTTGGAAAGTATCAAAGCAAACATAAAGCCTTACCCCTTGGTTTCCTTTACTCATGTAAGAGTCTCTCCAGATGGAGGTCCCGTTACCTTTTTAATATTAGCGAGGTATCTCCAGACGTCAGTGTTCAGGTACATGATTCTCACTCTTTCATCTCAACGGTTGACTTTTTTTCAGGGAATTTACAAAACCACCAGCTTCTCTCTGCCAAAGCATGACTGGAAACACTTCACAAGATCTTTAGACATTCTTGTTTTTTTATGGTGGATAGTGTTGTGTACTACAAGTGACACCTAATAACCCAGCAGGGCATGGGGAAAGCTGGTCTTAAATGTGAGCACTGTAAGCAGCTACATTTTGAGAACCCTTTCAATCCCCATAACGTCTTCCACATTTGTTCATTTCCAATATCCCTTTTCAGTGGCTTTGCTACAAGGAGTTAAACCATCCCCTGGCTTCATAGTGGTTCTGCAACTCCTCTACTCACTGGAAGCAACTGGTATTCAGTGGTATATGCTCAAAGGATCTACTTGGAATGAAAGTCTCTTCTGCTGATATTATTTCACTTCCCAATAATGAATTGTCCCATCTAACATCTGGTGCTCATATAGCTCATAATTCATCTGTTCCTGTAATTGTTCAATTAATGTCATATTATCTTATAATTCTATAAATTCGTCTTAGTGTGGTTAGTGTGCTATGTTCCAACATGTCTGTTGCTGAATTTAGTTAAATACTGAGAATTAGCATAGCATTCATTTCCAAATCTTCCAGTTTCTGAGGACACCATTAAATTAGACCCTATTTCCTGGCACAATAATGAATGTGTTTGTCCTGCCATAACTATTTTTAATAGAATAAACTCTATAAGGTTTTACTCTTATCTGTTACCCTCACTTACTAACATAGCCCATGGTTTTACTAGAAATAAGCAAATGAAAATCTGTTACAGTGGCATATACAGCAATAAAAAGTTGTAATGTTCCCCTACTTTACTGGGGAAAAAAAGCATTTTAAATTCTCTATGTTGGAAATGTATCCCCATTTTCTGTCTAGTGAAACTGTTGTCACTGGACAGTAAATGAGGGGAAATCCCAATAACGGGGCACTAAAGACCCGATAAACCCAGACAAGGCTTGTAATACTTTCCTAATCTGTCCAAAGCTTAAAGGGGTTTTAAACCCTCCGTTATGAAGCAGTAGATATAGGCAAAAAGTTTTTAAAAAATGCTTTAATCTTTATTGCTATATATATGTTTATTGCATTATAATTGGAAAACATCACTCTTATAAACTGCTGTACACTGTTGTGTTCCATGTAACTCTGCTACTTTAAAATAAAAAAAATTGTTAATAAAAAAAAATAAAAAATGCTTTAACAGCGGTTTAAACTTACCTTGTTTTCATTGCACGCTCCTGTCCAAGAAAACAAAACTGCTTGGCCAGCCGCAAAGCACCTTGGGGCGGGCGCATGCGCAGTTCGGATTCTCAGCCGGGAGACGAGCAGAGCCGCAAGGTAAGTCTATGGACGCGTGCACCTGCATGCAGACACCGCTGGACCTGAAAGCAGAGAGGAGTCAACGCTGGATCAGAGAGCCGCCGCACCGCTGGAGGGACAGAAGAAAACATCAGGAAAGCAGAGGAAGATCGGATTAAGAGACATCATGTAAGGTAAGTGCTGACATTAACATTGGGGGGAGTGGAAAAAAATATCCTTTAATGTCACTTTAAAAAACTGTTTTGACTTGACATACATTTTAATCAAGGACTTCATCAGGTTTTTTTAGGATTTTCACAACCGAATCCTGAAAACTAAGGGGTCTATTCACAAAAAGGTGAAGAGTTTGGAGAAGGCAAGAGAAGGGAACAATCTAGGACAACATAGCTGAACTGGAAAGTGAACTGAATTGGAGAATTTTTCCAAATCGGCTATTTTGTCCTACATTGTTCACTTCTCCTGCCTTGTCCAAACTCTTCACCCTTTTGTGAATAGACCCCTAAATAACACAAAATCAGAATCAGAATGAAACTAAACGAAACACATTTTTTGCCACTGCACATGTCTATTAAGCATGATAGAGGATATAATGACATGATTGTTCTAATAAATAATACAATAGATGGACATGCACAAATCAGAAGAGAAGACAATCCATTGAATAATAGTGAAAACCTCTAATTGGAACCAGATTAGTGGGTGGTAACACAATTCTCAATGCGTTTCATGCCAATAGGTGCTTCATCAAGGGGAGGAGGTGATCTGAAGATCATAGAAAATAAAACATAAGTACTACAGCATCAAACACATTACATAGTAAAGCATCATTGCCAAGAAGTGCCAATCACTCTTACACCCTCAGTGTGGAGTCAACAGGTGCACACACCAGAAAGCCGGGCGGACCGGGGAGGCAAGTATTCCCAGAGTGAAGGAGGATGGAGACCTGAGTCAGAGGCTGTACACAAAAGGGTACTAGCAGTATGGTAGTATTGTGTCCCTTAATTAGTGCCCAAGGTAATAGCTGGGGATAGAACAAATTAAAAAAATTTTGGTTTTCAATTATGATATTATGCCTATAACCATATTCTTGAATATGGTCCTTTATCATACCCTCACATACAGTAACTTGCATACTATGGATGTTAAGTTTGACTCGTCTATAATTCCCAGATACGCATTTTGAACTTTTTTTAAATATTGGTACAACAGTTGCTTTATGCCAATCAGTCATTACGGAGTCCTTAAAAATTAGGAACCATGGCCTTGCTATTATCGTACTTAGCTCCTTAAGTACCCGTGGGTGCAAGTTCTCTGGTCCTGGGGATTTATTTACATTAAGGGGTCTATTCACTAAGCTGCCGAAGGATCTAGCCGTAGCATTCGGCTGATCCTTCGGCTTGCTTCGGCCCCAGGACCCCTTCGGTTCAGTAGAACCGAAGGGCTGCTGTACAGGCTATTCACTCAAGCCCGTACAGCTCCTGAAGTCGGCCGAGCGGCTCAGCCGAGCCGAAGGCTGTCGTCAGAATAATATTTTAAAAAAAAAATCACCATAGGAATGCATAGCTAGAGTCCTATTGGCTATTTCAATTTGCAATAGCCAATAGCAAACTAGCTATTGCACCTGCCCACTTCTGCTGTCAATCAACAGAGGGGATCTGAAGTTCTCCATCAAGTCCCCTCTAGTGATTGACAGCAGCAGAGGGCGGGTGCAACAGCTAGTTTGCTATTGGCTATTGCAAAGTGAAATAGCCAATAGGAATCAAGCTATGCATTCCTATGGTGATTTTTTTTATTCTGACGGCAGCAGAACCGCCCAGCCAATAGAAAACAGTTGGGCGGAGCTAGCTGTCACTGCTAGCTCCGCCCCATCGTTTTGAATTCATTTTTACTACTTTTTTTAACTGTTTTTCTATTCTGCTGGGTACCACAGAGGTACTGAGCAAAACAGCCGAGCGGCATTCGCTATTCACTGCTGGTCAGCATCTATGAGAATAGGCCAAACAGCAGCGAGTAGCCTGCCGGAGGTTCGGCATAGCCGATCCAGATGTTGGATCGGCTGAGTCCAACTCCTTTTGCACTTCGGGTCGGCCGAACATGCTGAGCCAAAGCCACCCGATGTACGGCTGATTTCAGCCGATATACAGCTGGAATCAGCTTAACCAGCCTGAAGTGAATAGCCGTACAACGTTCGGCTCACTTCGCTTCAGGTCGATTAGTCACTCGGCTGCTTAGTGATTAGACCCCTAAGTTTTTCTAGTCCTTGGCCAACCCTAGCTTCTGTAAACCACAATGGTGATATTTTCCTCCCAGTACTACACAGATTGTTGTTGCGTTCATTAAACCAGTTGCCTCCCTGAGTATATACTGAGTATATACTGTGGAGAAGAGTGCATTCAATACTACAGCCTTCTCCCTGTCATTTGTGATCAACCTCCCATCCTCATCTTTTATAGGACCCACCTGTTCCTTTCTTACCTTTATTGTTTATGTATTTAAATAATTATTATTTTTTTTTGCTGACCGTGGCAATACATTTTTCATAATCTATTTTAGCTGCCCGGATTGAACTTTTAAAATTTTTATTGCATTCCTTGTAGAGCTGATATTTTTTTACTTCCCAATAAAGATTTGTCCCTTCTACATTAGGGTGCCCATATAGCTCATAATTCATCTGTTCCTGTTATTGTTCAATGAATGTCATATTTTCTTATAATTCTATAAATTCTTCTTAGTGCGCAGCTAGTGATAGTCGATGCATGCCTTTATTCTAAAGGTCTTCATTTGACTTATATGAAATCAGAGCTCCCAGTGTGTCCCCACGCCAAATCCAACAAGTGAAACAAATGGCAAACACACTCATCAATTCATAACTTGCTTTAAAGTTGTTAAGTCCTTCCATGTGCACCTTGTTTTAAAGCCAGTTATGAATTGATAAGTGTGCTTGTCATTTGTTTTACATGACACCATGGGCTCACAGAAAGTGTACCAGCACTGGACAATAGGAGTTGTGAGTCCGTGGGAGAAGGCACTAGGGAGGGTGACCATTGTAGCAAGGGATGGGTTTTTTTTAATTTTTTAGATGCTGGTTTCCTTATTTTTATATAAAACATCAAAGCTGGAGTTGGGCTTTAAATCAGGAGTGCACCTCATTTACCAAGGCTGTCCATTTATTGATGAATTGATTTGTACACCCAGTCGGAAAGCTTGACTAGGACAATTAACCAAAATTACCAGTTAGATTACAGCTAAATATCATTTTCTAAGAAAACAGATGTCTGGAATCCTACAGAAATATGATACCACAGTTTACTTTGAACTATAACATTTCTTTTAGATTTACTGTCACTGTTATGTTAAGGCACTGGGCTCTTGTTCACATAGCTCTGTGGTTAAGGGAGGTTACCGTATAACGATGACATTGATAAAATTGCCATGGACCTTGGTTCAAATCCCTGTGTAAGCTCCTAGTGACCTTGGAAAGTAATTTTGTCTCTGTGTTCCAGCCACCATAAAGCGGGTTACTAGTTCAACTGGGCAGAGAGGCAATGGCAAGACAAAATATCCTTGTGCAGTGCTGCTAGACTTTATGCGTTTTATATAATGATTACTCCAGCTACAGTAAGTTATTAAACAAATGAAAGAACTTAAATAACATGAACAGTGTATAATCCCCTTCTGATTAGGCCAGGTTTTCAGCAGTGTTAAAATGCCAGTAAAAAGGATTAAGAGTTTCTTTTTCACCGTCATTGATCTGGGCTAGACCTGTGACCTTGGGATATTAGAGTGACATAGAGCAAAGGGGGTCAGCTTTCTGGTCATGACATTCTCACTCCCAGGGAAGACATCTTAGAACCAGATGAGGATTATAAATGGCAAAATGCTGTTTAAATATTAAAGTTTTGAAAATGCAAGAGATTCTCCCAGGAGCACAGGACAAATAGCTGCATATAACCTACAGGGCAGTAGGTTTTGTGGGGTCATGCAATGTAATATGTTTCACTTGAGTGGGGATATGACCCAGAAATGATGATCTCATGTACACAAGACATATCAGTGGTGTGTGGGAAACTACAAGGGCATGTGTCCATTACATAAAGTGTTTGGCAATTTTGGATATGAAGGCTTTGACATCTATATTATCTTCGATCAAATGTAAAAAATGGTTTCCAAGAGAACAGAGGAAGATGACTTTAAGCTGTCTTTATTTTCTCTAAATCGCTGAAGAAGTATAATTTTAACACAGCTGTTGCCTATTTCATTGATGAGCTCCTATATTCTGTATAACCCTGCTCCTTTTCACTTCTGTTTGTATGACCCTTTAAGGGATGACTCCAAATGCACACACAATGAAAATTGAGCCACCTAGTTATGTTCACAATGTCAGTTGGATTGCCCAGTAACATGCGGCTAGTGTAAAGTTTCAGGAACATACCTCATATGTCTTTGGTTAGAGATTAGGATATTCTTTTGGCTTATGTATACACATTGAGGAGAATGTACTAAGACTTCGGCAGACAAAATCTGGAGGAACAGTGCATGGCAACCAACCAGCTCCTATCTTTCATTTTCAGAGCTTAACTGAACAAGCTGAAGAGAGAAGCTGCTTGGTTACTATAAACAGTGGTTCCCTATTCTGTCTGCTACAGTTTTAGTAAATCCTCCCCATTGTGTCTGCATCTTCAAAGAGCCAGCCTGACATTGGTGCTCATATATGCATAGAGATGTGCATGGTAGCTTGCATTTACTCCTATTGTGAACACAGGATACCATAGATGCACTACTCACACATAGGATGTCTAATTCACAAAGAACCTACCTATGCACAGAATTTCAATTAGTATTCCCTTGGCTCATCCACAACCTTCAATGTGTAGGTTATAGGTGCTCTTTCATTTTGAAACAGCTTTAAATGCTCAGTGGGGGATATGTATAAAAGTACTAAAGAGAAGAAATAGTGCTGTTACTAATGGTAGAATGTAAATGTACATTTCTAATAGTATCACCACATACTGGTTATTATAGGTAGGGTGAAGTCAGGGCCATCCCTATAATGAGAAAGCCAGAGGCTGTTGCCTCAGGCGGCATCTCGTGGGGGGGGGGCAAGCAGAGCTGCACAATGTTTGCAGTGTGACTGCCGCCCCCTTTCTGCCAGAGCATGTCAGGTTGCTAAGAGCCAGGAAGGGAGATGTATACGGACTATACATATCTCTCCTCCACGCTCATATAATCTGTGACATGATTGCCGATGTCCTGACGAGTGGGATGCCATGCACCATCCCTCCTCTCGGATTCCCCTGGGTGGAGTGATATAAATTTACAATCTTCATGTATTTATGTATTGCACATGATTTGGCTCATTATATAGTATTCACTATTATATGTGTGAACTACAGAAGAGTAGGAAGACCTGTTTATACCACCAGACAAGGCAATTCCTTTATTCTAAACAGGAGCTATAGGATGGGCAATTCATTAGATATTGAACTGGGGAACACCATTTATGCTATAGAGAACAGAGGGGCAGAAGGGAGTGCAATTGTCTCAACATCTGCAATGAAGACATATTAGTGTTACTTATAAGCAATTCTGAACTATTCAGTTATAATAACATCACCAATTGTAGGCTGTTTTAGGCAGCAACACTTTTATTTCTTTGTAGTATTTTTTATAACAGATATGCTACTAATCTGTTTTTTTCAGACGTTTTCATATTTACAGTCAAAATCCCTAAGTTGCTGGCTACATGATCAGATCCTCCTTTCATCTGACACATTTCCTGGTCTGTACATAAAGGAGGGGAGGGGGGTAGATCTTTATAGGCAGTAATTTGCTACCAGTGAATTACAATGCATGATCAGGAATCAGCCAATTTTTTCCAACCACAAAGCTGATTGTACTATTTCTGCATTGGCTTGCAACCATTCACTATCATATTATTTGACGATTGTATTAAAATTATTTAAAACTTTGGTGATTAGTTAAGTGTCATTCCTTTGCTTTCTTTGTAGAAAATACAACAATTATTTTACTGTGTGCGTATGAACATAAAAAAAACCAGGCACACAAATCAGGGTATAAATATTTCCTTGCAAAGCGCCCGACGCCCACCATACGGCATTGTATTTACAAGAGATGTGAACCATCTCAGTGTCTCGTACAAAGCAGTGTGTGCACCAACATGTGAGTGGCAACAGGCTACATGTTGAGCACTGTCAGTGTAGGATTGTTCTATTGTCTCCATGTAAATGTGATGTAATTATTACCTACATTAGATTAAAATGTTATGGTGGGTTCAACAGTGTGCCTATTGGAGTCGTGACAATAATATTTCCTGTCATGTTGTATGAGAGGTGCAAGTCTATAAACCACTCTTTAGGCTGTCATACATGTGCAGATTCTTGATTCAGAATGACAGGTGGAGAGTGCCTATTCTTCTCAAAATAGCTCATCACATCAGCCAAGATACAGAAGGTGCCCATGTAGACCAAAGATCACGCCCTTTCTTGTGGAGCAACTGGATAACCATTGAGCAATTACCGGAATTTTCCATGTTAGAAATCTCTGCAAGCAAAAATTACCTCTTTACATTCTCACTAATTAATTGATCATAAAAAAAATCTGTACTGAAGGAAACATGGCTGCAGAGGTGTATCTACAAAAAAATTGTACCCCTGGCATCACGCCCAGCTCCTGGCAATGTGTGATGTCACTGGTTGCCAGAAGCTGTGTGGGACACTGGCCAGAGCGTCCCAGGTTGCTAAGAGCCGGGAGGGGAGATGTGTAAGGGCTATACAAATCTCACCTCCCGGCTCTTAGCAACCTGGGAAGCTCTGACCAGCATCCCACCAGGCTCCTGACAATCAGTGACGTACAGCCCCATACACATCTCCCCACCTGCTCTGGTTGCTAAGAGCCAGGCAGGGAGATGTGTATGGCCCTTTCCATCTCCCTACCTGCCTCTTCTCTTACCAACTTGGGATGCTCTGTCTGGCATCCCACCCAGCTCCTAGCAACCAGTGATGTCACTGGTTGCCAGGAACTGGGCGGGACACTAGCCAGAGCATCCCTGGTTGCACGCGTGGGCCTGATCACAAATTTGGACCGGATTAAGGTTCCGTACTTATATCTGCAGCCTGGCCTGATTCAATAGAGTGTACACTCAGAGAGAGAGAAGAAGAAGACTGACCCAAGTTCAGTGTATATACTTCTGCTTTATTCTTCCGCTTTAACATAGTTTTATATAGGCAGCTAAATGTGTATATATGTAAACATAGCATTGCAAAAAAGCATTTTAGCTTATATATTCTAGCTTATCATTGGTTAGATCCATTCATGCATAACTTCCTGCCAGGATGTTTATATCTTTCGTCTTGGGTGTTGTCCTGAAGAGGAGGCGCCATCTTGGTTCCTATTTCTAGTGCGTACTTCGGATATGAGGGGGAGGGGGTGCTTAAGCACCAATTTCTGAGTAAGGTTTTGAGTAAGGTAAACGAGAGCAAAAAGCAAAATAACATATATATTACAATTGATCTATTGAGATAGGCATTTTGTCATAATCATACTTAACCACATCCATTACAAGCCAGGCAGGGAGATGTGTATGGCCCTTTCAAATCTCCCTACCTGCCTCTTCTCTTACCAACTTGGGATGCTCTGGCTGGCATCCCACCCAGCTCCTAGCAACCAGTGATGTCACTGGTTACGAGGAACTGGGCGGGACACTAGCCAGAGCATCCCTGGTTGCTAAGAGCCAGGTGGTGAGATGTGTATGGAAAAGGGGTGGGGAGAGAAAAAAGTCAGCTGTCTCCATGGATCATCGAACTTTCACTGACCCACAAAGCAATGCCCCTGGTGAAGTCATAATTCAATGTTTCCTGAGTCACTTACCCAGAAGCAGAATATAGCCACTGAAGTCACAATGTAGTCAAAAATGCTGATCTGCATACTTGTTTTTGGTCAGTGGCTCAGAAATCATTGAAGGCATTCAACAAGCATGACAAGCATATCAAAAAGAGATCAACAATGGAAGCTAATCTAATTATTTGCTAACAGGTTTCCTTTAAAGAAGGACAACATTTTATTAACCCTTGCAGTGGGGCTAGCCCCGCACTGCAAGGGTTAACTGGTAGTTTTTGCCTAGGGTAAAAAAAACAAAAGAGTTATACTCACCTGATCTTCTGAGCCAGCAGCGCTCCCTCCAGCCTATCTCCTCCTATGATGCAGCAATGGATCATCCCTTGGCATCCTAACATCTTATATACTATGTATTGAACATGATGACTCCTGCAGCACAGGGGCAGAGATGTTCCAGGGACCAGTCTAAGAGCTCCAGCTTGGAGGATCAGGCAAGTATAACTATTTTTCTTTTTATCCTAAGTAAAAACAACCCATTAACCCTTGCAGTGAGGGGGTAGCTCCATTGCCAGGGTTAATGCAATTTCTGCCCAGAGTTCTTCTTTAAAGGGTAAGCAAATGTTTAAACAAAATGAGCTTTTCCCCCTGACCTCCACAAGCAGATGTAGCCCACCCTCCCCCATCATAGCTGTATACTTACCTAAATCTTTTTCTGAGGCCTTTTGCTTAGAGAAGTAAAAAAAGAAAGGTTAGAAAACTTTGTATAAAGGTTGGCTTTAAAGGATAACTAGGGTTATATACAGTATAACCTAATCCTAAAGAGATAGCGTAAGAAACGTTTATAACCCATCAGCTTTTTTTTGCCATCGTTGTCCCATTGGGGAGACTTCCCTTCACTTTCTGTCCAATAGCCACGAACTGAGAGGAAATCTCTCCAAAGAGAGGGAAATCTCTGGTGGTCAGCTGGGTCACCAGAACTAGCTTCCCCATTGGAAGATTTTCCATCTTTTCCTGTTCTGAGGACCACCCCAGAAGTTAAGAGTTTCCTTAATTTTCACTTTCAGTGATAACAGTCACCAGGACAAATAGAGAGGATAAATCTCCCTAATGGGGACACAGACAGCAATAAAAACCAGACAAGTACTCCAATATTTCTTCGCTCTATCCAAAACGAAACACAAATTTGGCTTCAGTCGCAGATTAACTTTTCTTTCCCTTGCCCTCCACATACTAGTAATACCCATTTTTATTTCATTAAGATCAGCAGGCACTCTTGTGCAAGAGGCTACACCCCACGGCACTCTGAATCTCCTGAGCCAGAAGAACCATATGGTATTGCACTTCTTGAGCTCTTTTCCAATAGCCGTAAATCTGAACTCTATGCAGATATAAAAGACACAAATGTAGGCAGCTCTGTAATAATTAATAGATCATTACATGTATTTTTAAATGCTAGCAATATAAGTACCTGAACCTTACTTGGTATCAGCCTCATGCAGTCTCTGCATACTAGAGCTAGAGTGTGAGAATAAGAAGCAGTACAAGAAGCCAATCAATTAATGTGCTGACAAAAAGCATGCTGATAGGAAAGTGAGAGCAGAGTGACAGAGAGCTCATCACTGTGGTGCTTCTCCTTTCATTGTCCAGTCACAGGCTGGGGCACGACTAGGATGACTTGGGCTCAGAAGAAGTGGGTTTGAATTATGCTGGCCATCAGACCAAGGACATCTAGCAGCAGAAAAAAAGCACTGCTGGGGAAATGTCTGCATTGGCACTGACCATTGCAGCAAAAGCTGATTTTGTAATTTTATCTTTAATGGGCTATTCATATTTATCTTGGTATTTATGGTTAGAGTTCTGTTTCCATAGAAAAAAACATTCACTTCACATGTAAAATGTATAGAAACGTTTAGCTATTCTTTAACTCTTCAATGGTCTATTTGTTGAAAGATATAGTTGAATCAGTTGCATTACAAATATTAGGCTGTGCATGAGCAGCCTGTACAGTGAACACAGGATATACTAGGTGCAAAGAAAGAAAAACACTCATGTCCATTTTTTATTTGTTCCATGTTTTATACAGACTTATATGGAAAACAACCTTGATAACTGTCATGAGATTCCATCCCAGTGCATAAATCAAAGCATTTGGTTAAACTATGCCACATGATCCCAGTAGAAAGTGTCTTAAATTCTCTTTTAGAAACATAAAACAAATTGGACTGCCAATCCCGGGTTAGAGATCTCTTGCCCTCTGAACCTGAGTCTGTCTCAGGGAAACAGAATATCTGCAGATTGTATGAACACATGTATCAATGTGTCAGGAAATTTACCGTACAGAAACATATAGTTTGTACACTTAGGAATTTTTAGAGCCAGCCATTTGAGGCCTTCAGTTCAATGAATATTTAAAAGACAAAGTCTGCGTAGCCCCAGAAGATGCCTGGCAGAATTTGTACATGAACTTTGGATTTTGTAATAGAATTAGCGTATGTCAAAATATGCAGTCGTTATCATTTCAGAATTGCTTTTCTTTACGCAAGAAGGAGAACCAGTAGTGGAGGTAAGGGAGAGAACGGAACCAAAGACCTGAAACAGCTTAAATAATTTAAGGCCACGTGTACAAATCACGGATCTCTTTAGCGCTGCTATAATAATAGGGCTTAACAGTAATAACACATGTCATGTAATAAAGCAGTACAAATTCAAGGGGCATCAGATTTCAGAGCTGATGCACCAAAAAGCAGTAGGGCATAATGCACATGCATTATTTCAAATGGCTTGGCTGTGTAAGAAACGTACCCACAAGCTGGTCTCTGCTCAAAGACGCACAGCAAATGCGTTTTCACGGATAGACGTGCACGCGCGGGAACATTCACTTGCAATAGAGTATGTGCGCATGCACGTTATTAGGCATACTTTGTCTATTTAAACAGACAGAAGCCATGATCAAGTTGCTCAGTGGTCATCAGCTTGTCCCTGTGTGCCCTGTGTTCATGATCTCTTGTGTTTGAACCCGGTTTGTGACCATTGACTCCCCCTCTTCCTTCCGATTTGGTACCTTCTCCGGCTCCTGATCCAGTTCCGGGATATCCTGGTGTCATCCTGGTCCTGCAGACTCAACCAGCTGGCCCAATGCACTCAAGAGCCTCTATAAAACCCAGCCAGCCACCAGTACCGGCACCTGTGCATCTTCCTGTCCTTACATCCCCTGTCACCACCTCCAGAGGGTAGCCCTCAAATCATCTCTGAATTGGTGCTGACGCTGTCCTTCCTTCTGGAGGGTGGCTACTTTTGTTCCTCATGGTCCCTGTGTGTGTTGTAAAGAAGCCACCGCTCCAAGCTCACTCCCGTGATGGACTATAATTTCACTACAAATGAGTAAACTAAATGTGAGATTGTAGTGCATCACAGGAGCATCTTGGAGCGGTGGCTACTTTATAACACAGTAGAAAAATTTCACCAGCACACCATGAGTTGAAAAAGCAAAATATTTTATTGCCAATAGCTGTATCTCATTGGCAAGCGCTTTCGGGGCCTCGCAGGGTCCCCTTCATCAGGCTTCATCTCTAAGCCTGATGAAGGGGACCCTGCGAGGCCCCGAAAGCGCTTGCCAATGAGATACAGCTATTGGCAATAAAATATTTTGCTTTTTCAACTCATGGTGTGCTGGTGACATTTTTCTACTGTTCATGTGTGGCGGTGCCATCCGCAGTCATTTCGAGCACCCATCTTCATCAAGTGGGAATCCCGGTAAGGAGTGCGGTATGGTTCCTGTTTCTGTTTACTTTCTAACACACACACACAGGGACCATAGGGAACAAGAAAAGCCACCCTCCAGAAGGAAGGACAGTGTCAGCACCAATTCAGAGATGATTTGAGAATCTTCAGCCGAGTGATACACAAATAAGATACATTTTTGTTAATAGTTAAGGTACTTGAATGCATTTTTAGTATTTAACTCCTGAGTTTAGTGTCACTTTAAAGAAAAGTAAGCCTTTAAAAATTTTAAATCTACCACACAATGAGTTCAAGGTAAAAACCACACCAATAAATGGAAATATGTGTTTAATAAAAATACATATATACATTCCCTTTACGAACACAACACTAACATTTACATCCAGTGCACTGCCACTCTCAATAATGTTAACAAAGAGTCAAAATGAATGGGATATTTACCAGAGAAACAGTTTATCACCTGGAAATGCTATCTACTCCATTACAAACAGTGAGACTAAAGCCTGGCTTTTCCGTGTGATTTACAGTCTGCTGCTCCTAAAGAAAGTATGTAGCCAGTCTTTATCTTCCCACTAATCTCCTGTGCTAACATGCTAACAGGACTTGTGAAGGTGTTAAAAGCAAATCGAAAAGTAAACGCTTCTGTGATTTATTTTAGATGCAAACCTTAAGAGCAAAGCATTACTTCTGTGTAAAAGGAAAGCTACAATGTACTATCTCTGAGCACACCTTTTCAACCATTGTTAAACATTTCCAAGTCACTTTTGATGTGATTTTCTCATTTTTGTTAATGAATATTGTTCCATATTTGAATGGTTGTATTTAATATATATATATATATATTTCTTCTTCTGACTGTCTGTATATCAAGCGGTGCAATCAGTATCCCTGTGAAAAATGATGGTGTCATTTATAACTTTCACTAAGTAAGCATGTTGACACAGCAACCCAATCATAAAAGCACCACCATAGGCCCAAACACATTACATATAGCCTATATATGTGAGTCATGTTCCCATTAATCCTCTTCCCTTCTTTCTAAGCCCAAAGCCCTGATCACAGATGTGTTTTGGCTGGAGAGAACAGCCCAATCCCCCCATCACTTATACAAAGCTTTTGCTCCTACAGTAATATTCACATGCACATTTTTCCTTTCATTAAACCTAATTCACTTACATTTCTAAAAACATAGGGGGTCACTTACTCAGCCCAGTGGCAATTGCGAGAATGCCTAGTACTTTTGTCAATGAATACAAAGCATTCTCTCATTTGATAAGGGATGAATTGTGACATCACTGCCCCTTGTCCAATCAAACAACACCTTTAATTCCGTTTTCTGAATGGCCGCTGTGCCAAGCGAATGACCCCCTGTGATTTCAGAGCAGAGGGGAAACTGCTCAGCACAGCGCAGTATCAGGACCCAGAAGATTGCTGTCAGCACTGTAGTAGCTTTGGCTCCTACAGTGTTTCACAGGATCTCCAGCGGCCAAGCAGGTATGACATATGCATATTTCCTTTGGACCAAGCTGGATTCTGCATACCTGGAGTTCAGCTTTAGGTATGGGACAGTGTATGCAGCCAGGTCAGTCTGCATAGGCAAGTGTGGGTGTTGTCACAGCGCTAAAGGTTTGAATAAATGGAAAATGAATGTAAATATATAAATATTAAATATGAATTCCCAATGAGAAAAATAAAAATGGGTGACCACCCGGTGGAAAAGGTCTTCAAAAGAGACCTGATGATGTGAATAAAATGTGACAGACACAAGTGTCCGTGGAAAACTAAATAAGTATTGATGTGTGACCATGAAACTCCTATAAACTATATTCCCCAATAGGATACCAAGGTGAATAAATACAGTGTGACAGGGTATGCAAACCACAAAGTTAAAAAATACAGAGTTGAACGTGTAAAATTGACTAATACATATAAGACCAATCACTAAAATTATCTCATAGGTACGTAATATCGTGCAAATAGCAAATGAAATGAAAAAATGAAAAAATCAGTGGAGCAAAAGCATCAATCAAAAATGTTTTGATATTGAATAACACACGTCTTTGCAAAAAATTCGTGATGTGAGCTAACAAAAAATGCACAAAAAAAATTAGAAAAATATATATGTATAAAAAAGTTTAAGTAAAAGGAAAATGAAAAATATAAAAAATAAATCTGATAAATCTGATGATAAATGTGTACTCTTCAACACAGAAAAAATCAGTTTGGGTCAAAGTAAGATCTCCTTGAAAAACCTTGGTTTTTCAAAACCTTGACCCAAACTGATTTTTTCTGTGTTGAAGAGTACAGATTTATCATCGGGACTGGGAGAAAAACATATCAGTAACTTACGAGCAGAAGGAGCCGGGATCCAACTGGACTCGCTGCAGCGCGACGGGTGAAGAAACCTGCTGTCATCCGCTACACCGCCGGGGAATCCTGCACAGATCGGGAAGCTGAGGAACCAGACCTACACCCATTGAGACGAGCTTGCTGTCTATACACCATCTGGAGCATAGGCAAGTGTTTGCCCCTACATTAGCTAGAAACATTATATAAGAAGCTAGAAACATTATATAGGATACGGAGGAACAAAGATGGGCCTTTACTATAAAGTATTTTAATCGTATTTGTTGGCAAATTGATGTTATTTTAAGGAATGGAAATGGACCTATCGTATTTAACACGTATAGAGGAATAGAGATGGACCACTTATATGGTCCAAATCCTGTAATTTGCATCAACTTGTGAATTCATTTAAAAATCACACTTATAGCAAAGACATGTGCAATAGTTTTAGATCTGCAAGGACCCTTCCTCAGCATGTGAAGCAATAAACAAGGCAAAGTATACAGTATATCTCTCTTTGACAACCGGAAACAAGTATCATGAGCAACAATTAAATACCATAACAGTCCATTAAGTCTCAAATGATACAAAGTTGCAGTGTTGCAGAGTATATGAGATGTCAGAATGACATGAACGAATGATGACTATATGGACTTATACAAGTAAATGTAAATCAAAGTCAACATTTAATCCTTTTGGTGAAAGTGTGCTCAGATCTGCTATTCATCTCACCCCCCTACGCTTAAACTGCAACTCCTGGTCACCTCCTCGAGATTGCGGAATGTGGTCAATGACCATAAATCAAAGCTGAGATATGGAATGCCCACATTGTATGAAATGCCTAGCTAATAGGAATTCTAGTTGTAGAGCATGAATTTGTGTTTGGCTTATTTGTCTCTTATTCTTTGTGTAGTTCCCCCATGTATTACAAACCACCGGGGCATTTTAGTATATATACTACAAATGAACTCTGACAATATCAATTCTTTTGCTCATGTGGGGATGAGTGAAGGAAGAACCTTTTATCATGCTTGAACATCGTGAGCATGAAAGGCAGGGGAAATAGTTATTCTGTTTAGTAAACAGAAAGGTGGGTTTAATAGTTATCTAAGTACCATGAAAGTCAGCTCGAACTTCGTCCCTCATGGTTTTTGGTGCTGCCTATAGCATTGTGATTTAAATAAAATTTGTTCTATAAGACTTCTCCTCACAGGTTCACACAAACCCTTTTGGGAAATAAGGCAAACCCTTGACTGTTTTTGTTTCAGCTAACACACCAAAACATTAAGCAAACTGCTTAATCTATGATTTCAGGGCGCTGTACTTATGAAGACTAAACCTGGGAGAAATATTCAAAAAGTAAAATTGTATGAGGTCATCACTTCAATGGTGATGTTCACCATTGAAAATTAGCATATTGGGTTGTAGGAAAGCACTCTAAAGCTAAATTATACTCTATATTAATCAACCAGACATGGACAATGCAGATCGCTGGCAAACATAGGGGCAGCGGCAGCAGCTACGGAAGCGTATACAGCAGTTTAGGGATCCAGAGTTGCTCAATCGTAGAGTAGATAAGTGTGAGTAGCTAATGACTACTTGATGATCATTAATTGGCTGCATAAGGGAGGATCACAGAATGATCAACTAACCTGCAATTGTCAGCCCAAAAAAGTAGGTGGGAGCAAAGTTCTTTAAAATCACATTCTTATACACAAAGTAGCAAAACAGCAATTAATTGATGAAAACCCGGATATCATATCCTTGTCTGTGGTCATATTACAGTCTTCATTGGATCATGAGTCACAGTGTATGCAGCTGGTGATTGTCATTAAAAGACATGAAGAAGATCAGCTCAGCTTGAGCCCTCTACAACAGGACTGAGCATTTTCTGGCACCCATATTGATTAATCCACCTGTGAGAACTGCATAGAGACATTTCTTAATGAGAATGATAGTGACCCTTGAACTATGCTCCTTAACCCTGTAATACACTCTCTCAATTTTCTGTTAAGTGGTTTAGTTGCGTCAGAAAATAAATGAAACACATAGATTATTTTTCTTTAATCCCTCCATAGTTGGAGATATGGAAACTTAGTACATTTTATAGCTACTTATTTCTATTTTTGGTTATTAAAATGTTGTGAAAGGTTGGGGCACGGCGACACTTCCTACAGTTCCAATTACAATGTAAATGTTATTATATTTAGCACTATCATTTAGATGTTACGAGCAACAACATATGTTTGCTGCATTATACAAAATGGGAACTAAGAGGGGTATAAGAATGGCATTAAAATGTATTCCCACTTTTGCAGTCAAATTTAAGAAAACCCCTCTGTGTGTTATGCGTTCCCACTCACACAGCATCTGGAAAAATAATTTTAAAAATATATATTTCTTACCTTTTAGATGTCTTGTTGCAGAAGGCAATGTGGCTGATTCCAGTTATTTCTCAGCACCTGCACAGTGATCCGTTCTTACAGAAAGATTTAGGACTTAAATTTGAGGATTGTGTTTCTCTCTTTAACTTCATTAACACAATAGAGAAGCCAGGGTTGTAATCCTTTAATCCTTTGTTAAAACAGGCAATATTCAAATCTACTTTGCAAATTATAACAAACAAACCACTCACCCATCACAGCCCCTCCTAATATTACAAAGAAGGAGAAGAAAGTAGACATTTTTATATGGCTAAGAAGTCATTTTCTTGACTTTTTACATAGTTACATAGTATTTAAGGTTGAATAAAGACATTAGTCCATCAAGTCCAACCTATTAGGATCTCATTCTATGAGTACCTGTACCCCTGTATATTACGGTCCCTTAAGAAATCGTCCAAAAGTTTCTAGCACAATTCCACATTATTTGCTGAAATCACCACCTGTGGCAGTGAGTTCCAGACCCTAACTGATCTTACTGTGAAGAACCCCCTTCGCCCCTTGTGCTGGAATTTTTTTTCCACCAATTTTAGGTGGTGGCCTCTAGTTTTTGTAATGGAGTTAATTTTAAACAGTTTATCGCTAATGTTGCTACCACCATTGAACATTTTGTACATGGAGATCATATCCCCCCTTAATCTCCTCACCTGTATTGCTCCCTAAAGGTATACACCTAAGTTTTCCCATTTTATTTCCCCCACTAGGTTGCGCAGCTTATCAAAGTTGGCCCTTCTGAAGTTTAGGGTTCTAGTCCTTCCAGTACATTTCCCTTTTCTGTGTTCAATATTAAAAGTAATCACATTGTGATCACTATTACCCAATGACTCCCCAATTACAATATCCTCGATTAACTCTGCATTATTAGTGACAATTAGATTTAAGATGGCATTTTTTCTGGTAGGAGTCTCCACCATCTGGTCCATGAAATTGTCGTGCAACATGTTTAGGAAGTCGAGAATCCCTCACCCTATACCCTAAAAGCTATTTAAACTGCAATCTTATGCTATGGGAATGGTAACATGTAACTAATATCAAATAGGTGTTATCCCAATTTGGTTGTGAAAGTGGAAATACACTTTAAGATAGTACTTCAGGCAAATACAGTGTAGTTTAAAAAAATTATCATGTGTTAAAAAATACATGTATATTAAAATGATGCTAGTATATCTGCCTTAAATCTACAGTTACCTATTTTGCTCTCCATAACACGCACCTGACCATAAGACGCGGAGTAGGGTTCTGTGTAGTTCCTGACAGCTGAGACAGGTGGCGCTGTGGTTACAGCACCACGGTCTTAGTGATCACACAGAGCAGACGAAGAACGGACGTTCTTCCTCTGCTCCACAGGCTCTATGGTGAGCTTCTATGCCGTTGTCACGGGTCACCAGAGGAGCGGGGGATCCCGAAAACCGTGGCACTCGTTTTCATGCAAGTGATCTAATCAGATCACTTGTGTGAAAACGAGCGGTGGCTCCACACTATACATTTAGCTCTCAGGAGCTAAATTAGCTTGTCAGGGGCAGGGCTAATTGTACAAAAAAACTACTCGCCCGCTGTTTGAAACTGCATGTCCCAGGCATCGGGTGATAGGGATTCCCTCAGCTCTCACACATTCGCTCTATAAGACGCACAGACATTTTTGCCCACCACGGTATGTTATCCCTCAACAACAGAAATCAGACTAATAGTGTAAGATTATGCTGAGTAAGCAGGCTTTTTTCATTGTATATTGATTGTATCAATCTGTCTATGCAATATAACAGGTGTTTTGGATCATAAACAGAATAACAAAGATTTTAACAGGTAGAACAATTCATATATTGGTGTAATAAGCTTTCTGGCTAAACTGTCAGGTAATCGTAATCTAAAAGGAGAAAGCATTGTTTAGTGAACGAACAATAATCATGTTAGGTAGTAGCAAAGTGATGGGAGAAATCAGGTGGTTGGGACAGATGCTGTAAAGCAAGGGTATACACTAATGTAACTGGTGTAATGTGTATTTGGAAGTGGGTCCAAAAGCTTGGAGGGTTTGATAATATCTGATGGCCTGCAGAGGGTTTCAGGGAAACAGAGCAGTACAAGAGAAATTGGGGAGGTACGACAAAAAGCAGACCAGCATATTGTGACAGAAGAAACATTCTAGAATGACTGTGTACATGATTTCATCAAAATAGTTACAATGTTAACCAGTTTAAAATAAGAAACATGCCAATCAAATTCAACCTCTCACAGTTTTAGTATAGAGGAGGAAATAAAATAAACCACCCTCGCAGCTTTATCTTATGGGGAAAACTCTTTCTGACATACGCAGATGTATTAATTCCCTGAATCGAAATATTCTCATAGCACTTTTTAAACTTGCAATGGATAACATGAGCTGAAAGAAAATCCACCAATGGAAGTTTCAATTCTGTTATTAATTTTGCTATTCCTTCCTCATCAAACGGTAGGAAATTCCACAACTTAAAAGAGACTCTGTCAATTGATTAAAAAATATTTAAAAATCTGTAAAGAAAAGAGTTTAGGAGAATCTATGGTCAAAAATAAAAATAAAGATGTATTTTTATATTAAATTTCCATAAGTTCTATCCCTCTCCTGTTAACCATATCAATTTAGAAGTTTGTAAAATTACTTATTTAGGATGTACTTCCTCAAAGCACTGACACAGTTTCACTCAGCCCTGTCAATATGGACTTCCTTGTGCCACAACTCCGACAACGCCTTTCTTCTGAACTACAACTCAATGTCTGAACAATGTAACATTATCATGGCTTGCTGGGAGCAATGCATGATGGGCTATGTAGTCTTTTCAAAAATCAAGATTGCATCACATCAAGCAGCACAGAAAGAGACGCAAAGCACACTGAGATTCCAGGAAGTTGTTGAAAGTGATGGGCAGACGGAAGGCAACACTCACTACATTAAAGGGATTTTTTAAGTAAGCTTTGATTGTATTATCAAAAACAACTCTAGTATGTATTGTATTGAATTGTATTGTAACTGTCTTGTTTTCCTTATATTGTAAAGTGCAGTGCAAACTGTTGGCTCTATATAAATCCTGTATAATAATAATAGTAATCATCTCTCTGCTGTTATTCTGCGCTCTTCTTCTGTCAATATGTTCCTTATTAGCACATGAGCACTGCAGCAAGACTGGCTCTTTGAGATGCTTCTTTCTCCCCCTGTCTGGGCACTGTTGTACATTGGATTGATAGCAAGTCAAATTCAGGTACTTACAGTGATGATGTATTAATGAAAACAAAGCTGCATTTGTTTGTCTTTCTATCTCTGTAAAGTTTGGCTTTAAAGTAGTATTAAACTCTCAATCTTTTATTATATATTGAAAACAGATAAACCAAATTTACATTTCCCAGCAAAATATTTCTTTACATTTTTGCCCAAACACTTGCAGTCGTCATGTCTCCAAACAGCTCCAACTGTCTCAACTCAACTTCCCCGAGCTTCCTGTTCAGTACAAGATCACAATGGACAGAGCAGTCTCCTGCTGTCTATCTAAAGCTTGGAGGAGGGAGAAGGAAGGAGGGAAGAAAGAGGATGGAGGAGTGGAGAGGAGTAAAATTGCTTACCTTGCTGTGCTTGTGTGTTAGTGGACACACAGACAACTTGCTAGCACAAAAAAGGGTGGCTCCATAGATCCATGCAAGCAAAAGGAGCAACTCTAAGCCACCATGAGCATCAGAATTAGTGCTCAGAGGACCAGCTGATTCTGCAGTTCACTAAAACTTTTAAACATCAAGAAGAAACATCTATTGTAAGTGATTTCATCAGCATTTGAAATAGGTTAGAAACCTTTTAACTTCATTATAGACATGTGCACAGCAAAAAAAATTGTTTCCAGATGAAACAAATGAAAACGAAAAATGTTTTCATTTGTTTCGTCAAAGGAAACACATTTTTATGCTGTTTTGGATTCGGAGGCAACGAGTCTCTGATTCTGAAACCGCACACTGAAACCGCAGAACGAGTGGCGGCCATATCCCATATAGTAGATCTTGGTATACACCCAGATGGTAGTGGCCGCATGTTCGAGCCCTGCCACCTTGTGTATACCAAGATTTACTCCAAAATGGTGGCGTGCATGCTGCTCATTCAGGTGTGATGTCATTGTCATGTGATGTCAATTGCTCCGCCTCCAAGATGGCGGCAGGCATGCACAGAACACGCCGGCGGCCAATATGGCTGCCGCCGTGTTCTGAAAAAACGAATGTATGTATGCCCGAATATCGTTTTAGTATATTCGGGCATATATTAAATTCTGAATTTCAGATTCGGACGAAGCTCCGAAACAACTGATTTTCGTTGATTTGCAGGTTCGTCCGAATCCGAATGCACATGTCTACTTAATTATCACTTTAGAAAATACTGAGAATATTTATTGCATGAAAAACAGCCAACAACTTACAACCTAAACAGCTAGGGCATTTAGGTGCAACCTTTGTTTTGTTTAATTTTGTCTGTATTTTAGAAAAAAAATACTTTGCCAAGACCACCTTCTATTTCTCAATGTGTGTTGAACACTGAACAATCACACACACACACATGCTTACTAAGGTGATCTTCTCTGGCTCTGTGCTGGATATGAAGAATATCACAGGCCTTGAGGTCAAAAAGCAATTGGTAAAATAATGATTAAATGTTTATTTAGTGAAATGTCCCAGCAGCTTCTTGGTCTGGAAATGTGTCATTGATAAGGCAGCATTTGATACTTTACAGTTCCGAATGTAAAAGATCTCCCTATCTTCGGCAGAAACCTTAATCCTGCAAGATTCCCATTTATCTCCCTGATGATAAATAATATATCCTGCTATGACAATAATTGAGGTTTATTCATCAGCATGTCTAGATTGCATCCCTGTTTGATGAATAGGCCTCAGAAAGTCACACAGAAAGGCGCCCTACTTATCTGACTGCTGATAAATAAGACCTTTTGATAAATATACACCAGCAATTTACACCTAAACAACTTGACATCCAGTCAATAGCTGGTCATCATTTCCACCACTGTCTTTCCTTCTGTTTACAGATAAAGTTCAGCCAACATTAAGTAATTACACAACGGTTTATTTTCATAGTATTTACCTGTATATAGAATATGACATTTAAAACGTGTGTGTGTGTGTGTTTGCGTCTGTGTCATATGACTAGATTATACAAAATGAGTGGTATGAACAGAAATGTAAAACAGAATATGATTCTTTATTTATAGCAACATTATCATGCTTAATTATTTATCTATATTGTAGACATGATTATGACTGTGTTGATGCTTTTACTGTAAAAAAAAAAAATAGTAACTATGATGACTTCAATAGATTGATTAAAAAAATCTTAAATGGTCTTCATGCAAATGTTGGAAGACATCAGCTATCAGTGGTATACGGGTCCTTGGCAGGGGTGTGCCTAGCCTATTCCCCACCTAAGGTGGGATGGTGGGGGGCAGGTGTGGCTGGCTGCTGGTGGTACATGTTCTGGGGTGGTGGGGAGGTTGCTGGTGGTAACCGTTGTGGAGGAAAGGGAGTGATACGCCAGCCAGAGCATCCTGGTCAGCTCCTGGCCAGTGTCAGTGTCCTGCTCAGCTCCTGGCAACCAGTGACTTCACTGGTAGCAAAAAGCTAGGCAGGACTCCTTGTGACAGTGACATCACTGATTGCCAAGAGCTGGGCGGGACACCAGGCAGAGCATCCCACTTGGCTGCTGGCAAAAAGTGACATCACTGGTTGCCTGGAGCTGGTCGGGACTCCAGCCAGAGCATCCCAGGTTGCTAAGTTGTTAGCTCTTAGCAACCTGGGATGCTCTGGCCAGAAAGCCCCCC
>NW_017306534.1:1073636-1077210 GCF_000935625.1 Nanorana parkeri
ACTGCCCAGAAATCCCCCCCCCCCCTCCCTCACTTGATCCAAAATTATTGTGTCTCTGCTTCTGAAACTGAGCGGGCTGGAAATATTTTAGCTGATAAACTCATTCAGGGAACCCGAATCATTTTGCTGTCTGTGCCCGCATTGCTTTAAGGTAGAAATGCCAAAACGTTTTTTTGTTTTTTTTAAATTTTGGATAGAATAAGGGTGGGTTGTAATCCCTGTCAGCTTTTTTTTCTGCCATCTACTGTATGTCCAATTGGGAAGTCACAGCAGGAAGTGAGAGGAAATCCCTCCACATTGAGGGAAATCCCTGGTGGTTAGCGGGGTCACCAGAATAGGTGTCCCCATCTATTCCTCCGATGCCAACCCAAAATGTAAGATTTTCTTTCACTTTCAGGCTGAGGGATAACAGTGAAAACACCAGGAGACATTGAGAGGGTGCATCTCCCTAACAGGGACTCTATCCACAACTAAAAAGATTGCTTTGGCCTTAATTACAGTTAAAGGTTTTTGGGCGCCAGGGGGAGCCATGATTGGTCTGTGACCCATCCTACCATTGTATCACCATGACAGACATGGAAAGCATAGAATGAAAGCTCTTCTTAACTCATATTAGGAGATTTTTGGTTTTCTTGACCCAGGACAACTTAATTGACATGCTGAGGGCAAGTGAACTCACACAGCCCTGAAACAAACTGTGGTCTGTGTCCCACCAAAACGTTGAGTGTCTAGACATTACAGCTTACACTAATGACTCTGGCAGTACTAATGCAATCAGAAATCGAGGGGTACACTCAGACCTTAGCAAACACTCTGGACTGTTAGAGCTCAGAGAAAAGTGGTATTATTTTAGCTGTTAGCAATTGTTTCCTTAGATATGTGTGGTGCTCTAGCAGATCGGATAAGACATGACATAACATCCCTCTCCCAATGAGGGACTCCACTGTCCTACTCTCCCACCTCCAGCAGGAAGCAGTGCCAATGCTCTTCCGAAGGTGAGCTCCTACACTCAACACCCACAGCACTGACATCTTGCTATTTTGTGTCCTTTTTGGTAAAACAAAGGGTTCCACATTCTCTAACTCCTCCTACTCTCAACTATTCATACCCAATATGTGAATGTTCAGTGACAACATGAATCCCCTGGTGACAACCTGGGCAGGACCTTCCCTTATGGGTCACTTAGCACCTAATGGGGAATGTATTGGTAAAGCAAGGATGAATGGGGACATTTAGTGGTACCTGAGAGAATTGCAACAGACATCTCACTATATGAGTGGGGCATTTGGGAGTCAACAAACTTTCAAACATTAGTAAAAAAGGCATGCTGATAAGGTCCAGAAAAGCATGTGAATGCAATGGAGTAGAGCAGACAGACATCCCTGATACAGGTCTTATTTCAATGGGAATTGTAGATATCAACTAAAGAATTACAGTCCGATTGGATACCTGTTAGCTGGAGAATTATTGGCTGGATGTGTGGTCTACTAACTATACACAAGGCCAGAATTTCTTATCTGTGAGTATCTTCAGAACTCTGAAGTCTAACCACACAGCCTAAGATGGCTCTGGAGGCTCTCTTTTTCTGAGGTCTGGCGGATCACATATTGCCTAATATAAGTAATATTATAATATTATATCTGTTGCCTGTTGAAATACAAAATGGAAATATCAATATTGCAAAATATTTCAGAGCAGTGCCTCTGCTCAGCAACCATCTTTGGCTTTTCTTTTGAAACACCTGTAGTAGTAAATATTAATAGTCACTTGTTATTCTAATAATTATGAAAAGTAATAATTCTGTCTGTATCCAAATAGCCCTGTATTTCTCAGACAGTTGAAGTCACGGTTCACACTTGTCAGAGGGAGAGATATTTTCTCAATTACGGTTTTCAGTTGAAAATGCAGACAACCACTTCCACGAAATGTCATGTGAAGGCTTTCTATTTCACTATCTATGTATGCTTGGTATTTAATAAATTAAAAGGCTCAGTGGTGCATTGTCACCTCTTGTACGCTGTATCAAAATGTGCGTTGTAGATCAAATGATAAAATTATGTGCTACTTCTGAAATAACTCTGAAGTGTCACGCAGTCAATGTGTCAAGTAGTGTGTGTTATTATATCCTAGCAACAATCAACAAATAGCCGTAAATGTTGTATTAGTGTCAGTTAATCGTCAGTGGTGCTAAATGAGTGGGAATGCCAAGAAGACACTAAGCTCTTTCAATATCTGACTTTGGTTTAATGTAAGAAAATGCTTCAACTAAATTATTTAGACTTAATAGGTTCAATGTAAAGAATGTCAGAAGGACGAGCCTAGTGAGTGTCCATAACGTCTGGAAAGAGCTTTCTCAGATACCAGGACCAAAAAGGGAGTCTTGATCCATTCTAATGCACAAAATTAGATGCTCCATGTTGCATCTACTATTTTTAAGGGTGCAAGACAATTGCACCCTACCATGCTATCTAAGCCCATTGTGGCCTGGATGTCACACAGGTTTGATAAGCTTCTGTATCTAGTATGTATGAAGTCTAACAGGTCTATTCACAAAAGGGTGAAGAGTTTGGAGAAGGCAGGAGAAGTGAACCATCTAGGACAGTGGTGGCGAACCTATGGCACGCGTGATCCTGCACAGCCCTCCTGAGATCTGGCAGACTGCAGGGTCTCTGCAGTATCTGTGGGGGGCTTTGCCAGATCTCAGGGGGGCTGTGCAGGATCTTGGGGGGGCTTTGCAGCCTGCAACCCCCCCCCCCACAGATCCTGCAAAGCCCACCACAGATCCTGCACAGGCCCGAGACCCTGCAAAGCCCCCCACAGATCCTGCACAGCCCCCTGGAGGCCCTGCAGTCTGCCGGATCTCAGGGGCGCTGTGCAGGATCTGTGGTGGGCTTTGCAGGATCTGTGGGGGGCTTTGCAGGGTCTCGGGCCTGTGCAGGATCTGTGGTGGGCTTTGCAGGATCTGTGGGGGGCTTTGCAGGGTCTCGGGCCTGTGCAGGATCTGTGGTGGGCTCTGCCCACCATAGACGACGCAGAGCTCACCACAAATCCTGCTAAGCCCCCCTGAGACCACAGCTTTCCTGAGATGCATATAGCGGAACATGTCAAAAGCTGGATACAGTGTTTGCCTTGCCTAGGGCAGCCCCAAACCAGAATACACCACTGCGTTCAGGGACCACCAATTGAAATAGATCCGACTGACCCAGATCGCCTTGGTATGCGATACGGGCCAGTCACAATTAGGCAGCGGCAGCCAATAAACAGGTAGGTTAGACGGCTGCTTCCTCCTCGCTAGGACCCAGTGAGGCCCCCGCAAGCGGCCGTCTAAGCTGCCTGTTTAGAGGCCACCGCCTCTGCCTGATTGTGACCGGCCCCACTACAGAGGCGATCCGGGACGTTCAGGTCCCCCGTGAGAGCCGTACAAGGCCGCTAGGCAGTCATGTTGAACGTTTCTTAAACCCGAGCGCCCAAACTGCAATACCAAACTTATTTTCAGCGCTGGCACTTTGAGATAAATAAATTGATTTCGCGTCGCAGTTTGGGCACTCGGGTTCAAAAAGGTTCGCCATCACTG
>NW_017306534.1:1078617-1103841 GCF_000935625.1 Nanorana parkeri
GGTCTCTGCAGGATATGTGGGGAGCTTTGCAGGATCCGTAGGGTGCTCTGCCTCCTGCAAAGCCCACCACAGATCCTGCACAGCCCCTCTGAGATCCGGCAGACTGCAGGGCCTCCAGGGGGCTGTGCAGGATCTGTGGGGGGCTTTGCAGGGTCTCGGGCCTGTGCAGGATCTGTGGTGGGCTCTGCCCACCATAGACGACGCAGAGCTCACCACAAATCCTGCTAAGCCCCCCTGAGACCACAGCTTTCCTGAGATGCATATAGCGGAACATGTCAAAAGCTGGATACAGTGTTTGCCTTGCCTAGGGCAGCCCCAAACCAGAATACACCACTGCGTTCAGGGACCACCAATTGAAATAGATCCGACTGACCCAGATCGCCTTGGTATGCGATACGGGCCAGTCACAATTAGGCAGCGGCAGCCAATAAACAGGTAGGTTAGACGGCTGCTTCCTCCTCGCTAGGACCCAGTGAGGCCCCCGCAAGCGGCCGTCTAAGCTGCCTGTTTAGAGGCCACCGCCTCTGCCTGATTGTGACCGGCCCCACTACAGAGGCGATCCGGGACGTTCAGGTCCCCCGTGAGATCCGTACAAGGCCGCTAGGCAGTCATGTTGAACGTTTCTTAAACCCGAGCGCCCAAACTGCAATACCAAACTTATTTTCAGCGCTGGCACTTTGAGATAAATAAATTGATTTCGCGTCGCAGTTTGGGGACTCGGGTTCAAAAAGGTTCGCCATCACTGATCTAGGACAACATAGCTGAACTGGAAAGTGAGCCGAATTGGAAATTTTTTCCAAATCAGCTATGTTGTCGTAGATCAGGGGTGCCCATAAGGTCGATCGCGATCTACCAGTCGATCGCATAGTGATCAGTGGTAGATCACGATGGCCTCTCCCCCCACCTGTGGTGCTTCTCTGAATCCCCGCTGCTCTCCCCATCTGTATGCAGCGGGGATACGAGAAGTGAAAGAAGCACTGCAGCTGCGGGGGCGGAGCCGCTGTCACAGAACTAAGACCGAGCGGTGAGGCGAGAGAGAGAGAGAGATGCTCGGCCTCTCTCTCCCCTCACCGCTCGGCCTTAGTTCTGTGACAGCAGCTCCACCGCCCCCCTCCCGCGGCTGCAGCACTTCTTTCACTTCTCCTCGGATCCGCCGCTGCCTCTGCCCAGGAGAGCAGCGCGGATCCAGAGGAGAAGGAGAAGCTGAGCATGAGGCGAGAGAGAGAGAGAGATGCTCGGCCTCTCTCTCCCCTCACCGCTCGGCCTTAGTTCTGTGACAGCAGCTCCACCGCCCCCCTCCCGCGGCTGCAGCACTTCTTTCACTTCTCCTCGGATCCGCCGCTGCCTCTGCCCAGGAGAGCAGCGCGGATCCAGAGGAGAAGCTGAGCCCCCCTGTGCGTGGCCGAGCGGCAGAGGATCGGTACATATCAGTGATATGTACCAATCCTCTGTGCAGGACAAACACTGGAGCGATCAGCTGGTCACTCCAGTGTTTGGAAATAACTGAGGACACATAGTACTATGTGTCCCCAGTTATAAATGAACAGGATGTGATTCACATCACTTTCTGATCATTCATGAGTTTCTCAATGGGGAGAAGCACTCACTACAGAGGCCCCTCCCCATTCAGAAACTGGATGATAGTAAAATATTTTCTGAATGAATTGGAAGCCTCTGTGCTTTCCATTCATTTAGAACAGAGGCTGCAGAAAAAGAGATTGAGGACTTTGTGTCCTCAATTTATTTTTCTATTTTAAAAGGGAAATATTGGGGGACTGTTTAGACCTCTAATATTTCCCCCCAAGAGTACAAAAAAAATTTAAATAATTAATAAAAAAAAAAAGTTAAACATTTTTAAAAAATCCTGGAGGCAGGGCACTGGGTGACATCACACGCCTGTTTGGGGGGGGTTTCTTTCTTGCCTCGGGCGCAAAAGGAGCTGGCTGCGGCTATGCTCCTGCGATGCTCGTGCGGCTGTCGGCTGAATGTGGCAGACGCTGCAGATGGAAAGGGGCGGGACACCTCTCCCCATGTGCAACATCGGCCACACGAGCACCGCAGGAGGACAGGACTCCGGGGGGCCTCTCTAGGACGCACTGGAATGTAAGCCAGCCGCCTCCCTGCGTTCAGGGGCGGGAGGGGGTGTGGGGTTGTATTGAAGTCAATGGCACCGCAGTCATGCCCCCCGCCCACAGTGCGATCACCCGCACCCAGAACGCAGGCACATTAGTGCCTGCATTGCGGTCCAGTGCGATCTGCAAAAAGCATTTTTCCGGATCGCACTGGACTGGAACGCAGGCCACTAATTGACTTCAATGCGACGCCACGCCCCCTCCCACCCCTGAATGCAGGTGTTTTTTCGTTGGTAGATCTCATTGAGCTCGTCATTTAAAAAGTAGATCTCCAGATGAAAAATTGTGGGCGCCCCTGTCCTAGATTGTTCACTTCTCCTGCCTTCTCCAAACTATTCACCCTTTTGTGATTAACCGTGTAAGTGTATAATATTATTCATTAGGCTGTACCTAATAACAAGTTGGAAATGTCAACGTGCAGGCATCATAAGATCTGGATTTTTAAAGTGAAGTGTTGGCTGGATAACCAACATATTTGAACCACACATGGATTTTCAATTCTGAAGGATCAGATTTTCAGCATCTGGGCATGGGAAATCAAAAAAGTAGTTGTGCAATCAGGGGTGTCCCTCCACCGGGGCAGTGCACGTTACCACGGGAAGAGGGGTGTTGAAGGCGAATGATACATGAGGAAGAGGGTGTTGCATGGTATTGGGGGGGTGCCTGGTCCCTCTGTCCAGTGTCCAGCCCAGCTCACTGACATCACCGGTTGCCAGGAGTTGGGCAGGATTCCAGCCAGAGCGTCCCACTCAGCTTCTTGCAACCAGTTACGTTAGCGAAGTGGCCGGGATACCAGCCAGAGTGTCACAGGTTGCAAAGACTAAACGAGTTGCAGCCTGTGGAAACCACCTTAGGCTCCCTCATTACAGTGATGGCCCTGTGTGCAATAATCATATATATTGACAGATACAATTATTGGTGTAGCTGTGTTCACTTTTAAAACCCAATCATGTAATCATGTGCAAGGAAAAAAAGACAAGATTTTAGTTTGGACATAATCGGATGATTGCAGTGAACACAGCTCCACGTCATGTAGTAAGCTCATGATTAGCATTCCTTTAGTAAATCAACCCCATTATGCAGCTGCACTGAGCATTTTGTCATTCAGTTACTGAGTCAATAATGAGGAGTCTTCTGCACCCACATATACTGAATATAGTAAATATTTTTCAATAATGAATCCAAATCAAACAAACATACATTGCCCAGCAAAGTATGTCTTTATATTTTTACCCAAACACTTACAGCCATCATGTTTCAGAACAGCTCCAACTCTCTCAGCTCAGTTTCCCTGAACTTCCTGTACAGTACAAAATCACAAGGGACAGACCAGTCTCCAACAGCCGTCCATCTACTAGCTTGGAAAAGGGTGTAGGGAGGAGCGGGGGGAGTTGAGAGGAGGCGAAAGACTTGCCCTGCTGTGTCTGTGTGTTTCTGAAGACCCACACTGCTTACTAGCAGACACAAGTGTAGCTTCATAGGTCCCTGCAAAGGAAAGGAACCTCCCTAAAACAGGATATCAGGGTCAGTTCTCAGGAGACCAGCTGATTCTGCAGGAATGTAAAATGTTTAAACATCAAGGAGCAGCATTCATTGTAAGTGTGAGAGACTTACCCGCAAACTGGTCCCTGCTTAAAGATGTGCACGCACATATGCATGCAAACCTATGCTAAAAGTTACAGGTAAATGCACTTTAGCACCTAGATGCGCGCATACGGGAACGTGTACACACATAATGCATGTGCGTATGCACGATAGAGTACATGTGCATGCTTTGTCTATTTCAATGAACAGGAGCCATGATCAAGTTGCTGAGTGGTCTTCAGCTTGTCCCTGTGCCCTAGGTTCTGTTCCTGCATTCCTGATCTCCTGTGTTTGAACCTGGCTTGTGACCATTGACTCTGCCTCCTCCTTCCAACTTGGTACTTCTACTCTCTGCTCTCCCATGTATGACCCTGGCTTATGATTTCTGACTTTGCTCCTGATCTGCGATTTTGCACCTCAAGATTCTGCTTCACTTGTATGACCCTTGCTTGAACCTGACTTTACACCAGGCTTGCTACTTGGTGCATTGTCCCATTGGTACTCTGAGCCACCTCATCCAGCCTGCTTCTCTGGCTCCACACCAGTTGCCTGATCTGGTTCCAAGAGATCCCAGTGCCCTCCTGGTCCTGCAGACTCACCAGCTGGTCCAACGCACTCAAGCACCTCTACGAAAGCCGGCTAGCCACCAATACCGCACCTGTGTCTCTCCCCATCCCTGCATCCCCTGTCACCTCCTCCAGAGGTGTGGGGCGAGAGGTGAACGGGTAGCCCCCTTGTCAGTTGGATTTCCATACTGGTACATGATAGTGAGTGATTTCATCAGCATTTGAAATAGACATTTGTTCACTGTCAGTAGATAGTCAGAGCAATGCGTCAGACTATTCCAGATGGAAAACTTTGTGTTTGCTAACTCACAATTGAATCAAGTTTTCCTCATGACCTGTGACTTTGTGTAGTCATGTAATTTTTTACCCTAACTCATGTGGGAAGACCTTATAGAAGGGCAATGAATTCTGAGAGGCAGCACAAGGCTCAAATCTAACCGAAATGTAAATTGCACACGGTGATGATTATTGGAATGGCTTAATACAGCCGGTACCGGTCGCCCCATGCCGCCCCTATTTATTGTAGCTTGCATTATTTGCTATCAGATGAGAAACAAACTCATGTTAGCACAGAAGTACACATGTTCTAAGTATGCCCATTGAATCTATGTCCTTACTTGTGTTCAGCTTCCTCAGCTCTCTTTACACTATGACACTGCATAACATCTTTATGCTACTCACAATCTAATGACTGCCAATCTTTTCAATGCCCCTCACAGATAGGAGATGAGTTTGTTATAATACAATGAGAGGACCCAGTGTGAGCTATTTCCTGCCCTCAATCAGCACAACTTGTATCTGCCACAAGTAATTTAACAGTTGTCCACTTCAAGCTAAGTGTCCATTATACAGCATTGCTTTCCACTGCAGGAGAATGGACGAAAGAAAATGTACTGCGTGTGAATATAAAACTCTTTCCTCAAAGATTTTATAGACGGGAATCGATTGCATGATTCTCATAGGTTGTGGCAGCATAAACGGGGGAAAGGGAATCTTGGTTGCCTTCACATTGCACTGCAGTGATGATATTTGGGAAAGGGAAGAGGGTCCCCCATATGGGATTTCTGTACATAGGGAGGCTTCTGAGTATTACTGCACAAGACCAATGGTGATTCAGGCCAAGTGGGGTTGCTTACTTTTGGTATTTTGGAGCTATTTTGGTCTATTGGAAACCAAACAGAAGAAAGAGGGAAGGGGGTGATTGTGATATGGCATAGCACAGTAGGTATGGCTTAATGACATAGGGTCCTCCCAAGATCTCCTGCTGTCTATCTCCCTCATCACCTCCTCCCATGCTCCCCTCCAGGACTTCTCCAGAGCCTCTCCCATCCCCTAGAACTCCCTACCACAACCTATCTGGCTATCTCCAACTCTGTCTGCCTTCAGGTGATCCCTGAAAACTCACCTCTTTGGGAAAGAAAATTCCACCTCTTAAAAACTGTACATCTACAGCTTCAATCAGCTCATCCCTCACAGCTATTACCTTCTGTATCACTTCCCCCTCCTTGTAGATTGTTAGCGCTCATGAGCACGATCTTCTTATCATTTTGTATGGTATTGTATTGTATGTGTACTGTCTCCCCATATGTTGTAAAGTTCTGCACAATCTGCTGGCACTATATAAATCCTGTATAATAATAATAATAATAATAGGGTGTGGCTTAACAAGCATGATCAAACCAGTGATTTATGAGAATAGTAAACAAGAGGTTTTCACTAAAGACCTTTCACTATTATATAACTGATGATTTTCTATTGGTAAGTCCCACCCTCCATGCAAAATTTCTAGCTCAATACTTAAAGCTGAACCCCAGCCTCACCTTTAGGCTTGCACAGTTCTACAGGTTTCTCTACTGGGCTGAAATTATTTTCTCTGATTTTACTGCACACTGCAAGCTTCTTACAGTATGTATTAGATGTTGCATCAAGCCAGATTGAGTCTGCCTCATTTCCTGGCTGGAGAACATCCAGCATCAGCTAGCTCTTTCTTCTCCAGCCTGATTGTCACTGGCCTTCCCCTTTCCTTCATTGGATTTCAGTTCTTTCAATCATGGAGGTTCAGCATCACAGGTGGGTGTTACCTAGGGCTGTCTGCATGCAAATACATCCTGGTTAGGAACACCCACTCCTCCAGACTGATATCCATCCATTAAGGCATTTTACTATTTGCATAACTCCTCTCAAGATGCAGCACACCACTTTCCTCAGGGCTGAGGGCTCTTGAGAGGAGTACTAAGGCAAGGTGCTGTAAAAGGGGCCGCCATCAGGGGGGTACCGCCGATAGTCATGTAAGGGGCCCAGGCCGCCTCAGGGGCACGAGAACCTTACATAAGCATCGGCCATACAGGTCGTTGGTAAGTGGAGTTGGCTGGGCCCCCGCATCACCGGAGGAAACCGTGGCCCGCACACTTCAAATCCTCACCTGAGGTGCGCTGTGCGGGCTTCTGGTTTCCCCGGGGGTTTCCACTGCATATTAGGTTTTTAAAGATGGCTGCCGCAAGCAAACTTTAAACCTGGCAAGTGCCCATAGTACATTTAATATATTGTCGAACCGGCAATATATTAAATGAAAATCATGCCCTGGTGGTCCAGTAGGGAATCCGTATGATGTACATCTCTTGCTGATGCAGATCATACTGATCGATCCCTCGTTATGCCGCCACTGATTTTCAGGGATCGATTAGCATGGTCTGCATCAGCCTGAGATGCAGATCACACTGATTCTGCACTGGACCACCAGGATAATCCCCAACACTGGACCCAGGGATGCAGCCCCCCTCCTGCAAAACAGGTAAGCAGGAAAGGGGGACATTTTTTTAATTAACTATTTTTATTTTTAATAGTTGTGTGAGAGTGTGTTTTTCTTTTTAAATGAAGCTATGTGTGTGTTTTTTTAAGGTGTGTGTTTGTTTCATTACGTGTGTGTGTTTTTTTTTTCTAACCACTTCCCGCGGGTTCACGTAAATGTACGTCCTCCGCTGGAAGTGGTTATACCAAGAACACGGCTGCTCCTGCAGCCTTGTTCTTGGTACCGTTTTATTGCCTGTTCACACCACTTGTAGTGCGTTCCGGCCTGATTCCGGCAGGAAAGCACTGCGGCCAACTCACTTTTTTGCAGGGCAGGAGGTGGCGTGGCGGGCCATTGTAGTGAATGGTGCCGTTGCCACGCCCTCCGGCCGCAATGCGATCGCCGCATGTGATCACAGGGCACATCGTGCCTGCGGTCCGGTGTGGTCAAAATGCTGCAAGCACTATTTTAATCGCACCAGACTGCAGGCACAATGTGCCCTGCGATCCTGTGCGGGCGATCGCATTGCGGCCGGAGGGCGTGGAAACTGCGCCATTCACAACAATGCCCCGCCACGCACCCTGCTGCCCGGCAAAAAATGGAGCCGGCCTCAATGCGATGCAGTGCGTTCTGGCCGGAATCGGGCCGGAACGCACTGCAAGTGGTGTGAACAGGCCCTTAAACAGTAGACGATTGCTGTTTAAATGCAAGCAATCCGACAACTGTATAGGCAGCCAGATCGCAGCCGCCAGTGCCGCCGTCAGCTTCCCGGGCTCATCTGTCCATGGTGTGAGGCCTCCCGGGCTCACACCAGGGACATATAAGCCCGGGACCGGCGGGGAGGGTCTCCCCTGACAGATCGGAGGAGAGATCAGCAGCTTCCAGCCGCAAACCTCACCTCCGATCTCTGGACATAGGAAGTGATGTGCATTACATCACTTCCGGTGTCACTGTACACAGTTTCCGGCTCCTAGAGCCAGAAGAAGAAGCTGGTGAAGCAGGTGTTTGCTTCATCAGCTTCTTTGGAGTCCCTAGGTGACATTAAGGGTCTGAAAGACCCCTGATGTCTCCATAAAGAGGACCTGTCACATTCACCTGGAGTATGCAATGCAGTTTTGGGCACCAGTACACAGAAAGGATGTCCTTGAGCTGGAGAAAGTCCAGCGGAGGGCGACCAAACTCATCAAGGGGATGGAGGACCAGAACTATGAGGCATGGCTACTAAATTTAAATATGTTCACGCTGGAAGTAAGGAGATTAAGTGGGGACATGATTTTCATGTACAAAATGTTCAATAGTCATAGCAACATTAGCAACAAACTCTTTAAGATTAATTCCATAACAAAGACTAGAGGCCCCCACCTAAAACTGGTAGAAACAAAATTCAAACACAAGGGGCGGAGGGGGTTCTTCTCAGTTCGCGCGGTTAGGGTCTGGAACTCGCTGCCTCAAACAGTAATTTCCGCAAATAGTCTGGAATCATTCAAGAAGCTTTTGGACGACTTCCTGAGAGACCGTAATGTACAAGGGTACAGGTACTCTTAAGAATGAGAACACTCAGGGACCTATACACACACACACACACACAATAGGTTGGACTTGATGGACTTATGTCTTTATTCAACCTCAAATACTATGTAACTATGTAACATTATATTTGCTATTACATAAGGGACTTGTTATCCCCATATGTGATAGCAATAAAGCTGAGTGTAAAAAAAAAAAAGTTGTAAAAATTTAAGTAACATAAAAAAATAAATGCAAAAATCATTTCCTTAAAGGAGAACTATGAGGTGAATGATTTTCACTCGGCCTCATAATCTGAGCCGACCTGTGACAATGAAAGTGTCACAGGTCGGCTCAATAGATTGGGAAGTGAGTGAACACATACGGGCGTTCGCTCACTTCTCAATCATCTCCCTGCAGAGAGCCGTGGCAGGGGAGGGACTTGTTTCCCCTGTCCGATCCTCCAGTGCTGACTGGTGGAACGGACGGGGAGGGGGCGGGTACAGCTGGCTCTGCCTCTATATAGGCAGAGCCAGCTGTCATTCACGCAGCTGGGTGGATCCAGACAGAATTGTCTGGATCCCTCCCTTTATTTTGTCATTGTTTTCTTTGTTACAGCTTCTCCAGAATTCATTGTTTAGCCAATAAAGGTCTACCACAAGATAGCATTCAAGCTGAACTCTAAGTAATTAATAAATAATTACTGGATATTGGTAATTAAGCCAATATCTACCGTGGCAGTGAGAGTTCAAGAGATGGGAGCCAATGTGGACAGCATCATAGCAATCTCTCGAGAACATCCTTAAGTAATAGTTTGGTATTAATGTCATTGTCCTAAAACTTGGTCAGAGTACTATGCATTCTGAAATAGATGGGCATTATTTTGCTCTTCTATTATATTTGGTTCGCCTTTGTTGACATTAAAAAAAAACTCTATATGCATTACAGCTAATTACAATCAAAGCACAGGTGATTGAGGATCAATCGAATGTGAATCAAGGCTTCAGAAAGGGGGCCAATAATTTCCAAAATCAGTTGATGGCTAACAAGCTGCATGACTCAATCAAAGGACACTCTTCACTGACACTCTGCTGACTTGCTTGCCATGAGGAAGTAAGCATCCCAGAATACTAGAAGGAGATCTATATTCCCTGCCCCACCCTGACCACTAGATATGTACAACATCTGAGACCAATGTCCCAGACTGGACTTTGCTGAGGACCCCTACGGGAGTCATCAGTTTTACTATTTTTCCCCTGCTGCAGGTACTGTTTATTTATAAAAGTGAATAGTTTGCACACTATCTACAACACATCAGCTATGTCATTCCTGGTTAATGTTTACACATTGAATTCAAGTTCAGATCTGCAGTATTTCTGTCTCCTCTGTAGTGTACTCCAAGCTCCACACCATATAGAATGTTTGTTCTAACATAATTTAATGAAGACAACCGCATTTTTTAACTTTTGTTTATGTGCTTTGATGTCAGACCAGTTGTCTGTTTAACTAGTCAATAAGATCATTACTGAAGTCTTCTTCTGTTTAAGGTTATGTGGTAAGCCTTAATTGACCAGTGTCTTCAAAGCAACGCAGCAGATGAAAGGTTATAGAAATTATACCCAGTAGCAGACATTAAACTAGCTATGTCAAATATTCTTTCTGATTTAGTTTTTCATTTTGCTCAGGTTTGTTTAACAACTTATGAATCTTCTTTAAAGTAAACCAGTGCTTTGCACATCCAAGCAAAAGCAAGAACTTCACTGTAATGCCCCGCAACTGCTTTGCTTCTCTCCCACTTAGGTTTCCTGTGAGAATAAGGAGTAGAAACCCCATGCTCAAGATTGTAAGTTGGAGCTTACACAGGTCTAAGGGCCAGTTGCTAAGCACCAGCATTTTAATGTGGGAAGAACAGAATGAGTTACATGTTGCCTCATTCTTGATCTATATTTGTCTGGAATTAGTCATAACTTAAAAGAGAGCTATGGGGTAAGTGTTTTTCCCCATAGTTCTCTTAAGGGTCAGGGGAGGACATATACTAGCGTCCTCCCGTGACCCAAAGCTTAGTATATCACGAGCTACAGCTCGCTATATACTGAGACCGCTGCAGCCGGGACGGATCCCGATATTACTGTTGAGATCCACCCAGCTGCGTGAGTGACAGCTGGCTCTGCCTATATAGAGGCAGAGCCAGCTGTACCCGCCCCCTCACCATCCGTTCCTCTAGTCAGCGCTGGAGGATCGCAGCGAGGAGGGGGGAATCCCTGCAGTGAGCTGTGACTGACAGTCACGGTTATCTGCAGGGAGATGATCGAGAAGTGAGCGAGCGACGGTATGTGTTCGCTTACTTCCCGATCTATTGAGCCGACGTGTGACAGTTTCATTGTCACATGTCGGCTCGAACTATGAGGATGAGTGATTTTCACTCACCTTATAGTTCTCCGTTAATGTTAAATGTCAGAGTTTTGGGGGGATTATGAGATAAAGGCATATCTTTAGTTTCAGCTGCCATTTAACCCTTCACTATTATTTTGTAATGCTCTACAGCCAATCAGCTCCTATCTTTCTGATTCTTCCACAGATCACTCCATAGGAGCATGCTGTAGAAGCAAATGTAAACACTGTGGGGGAATTTATCAAAAAAGGGGAGAAATTATATTGGGTTCCAAATGGCTTGAGTGTATCATTTTGCCTGACAGATTCAGAATAAAAATGTATAAGAGGTGTAAAAAGAAGGTAGATAATATAAAGTCACAGAAAATGTGTATACAGATGGGAATGTCAACTACCAATGCCAACATGTCAAAGTCCCTGATATCTCAGTTATTCAGAAACATCTTTTGTTTACTATCAGCATAATTCACTGAATGGTAAAAAGGAGTTTGCATTTCTTATTTCTGCATACTTTCGCATGCTAACATTTTTTTCCAATACAACTCGATTCACTAAAATGTTACCACTTTGCTAATGTCATAAGTGAAACTGTGGATGTGTAACAAATGGGCTTGTGAATGAATGTGTGCTAAATGTATATACTAAGTCAATGCTAAAGCCTGATGAAGGGACTCTGCGTGGTCCCGAAAGCGCTCGTTTGGTTATATGACAAAAAACCTCAATAAATGAAGCTTTTGCTATCTTAAAAGGATTGGTGTGCTGCTGACATTTCTACAATTTTTCTAAATGTATATACAGTACGTCATGCACATTTCGTGGCTAATTCACCAATGAGTTTTAGGTGTGAAAGTGGGGATTTAAGTGTTAAACTGAGAAAGTTCTGTTCCTCCTTCTGATAAAGCCTTCACTGGACGTATTGGAGTTTTAGTTGCAAGAAGCTAGGATCCTTGGTAAGTTTGACCTGTTTTTCAAGTGTCTGTCTTCTCCAAAATATAATAGACATGTGCGATTCGTTTTGTTCCGAATCGAAATTCGGACGAATTTTCGGAAATTCGGACATTCGGATGTATCCGAATTCCGAATTACAGACATAACGAATGCAAACGAATCCGAATTTCCATTTCCGAAATTCGGTAGCGGTAGTTTGAACGTTCGTTTCGTATTCTGTTCTTATTCGTTTCTTATTCGTTTCTTTTTCGTTTCGTTCGTTGGAGCAAAGTGACATTAGAGAAGGAGAAAAATATTTTCCCCCCCCTCAAATGTCACTTTGCTGCAAACGAACGAAACGAATAAGAAACAAATAAGAAACGAATAAGAACAGAAAAAGAAACGAACGTTCGAACTACCGCTACCGAATTTCGTCCGAATCCGAATTGACTTTCACACCCGAATCCCGAAAAACGAAATAACACACATCCGAATTTAAAACGAAACTAAACAAATTTTTTGGCAGTGCACATGTCTAAAATATAAGTATAACTTGCCTAAATTTTATTTTTGTATATTTGATGTAGTCTAAGCTGAGCAAGATGGTCTGTGCAGCATGGACATACAATATCTCTGTACTACTTGCCGTCAGGGACTCCCTGAGAATAAAAAGCATGCTGTATAATTTCCATAGTAAGGATTTTGACTTCTTAAATGGCAGAATTTATGAAGGTTACTTAGAATTACAATATTTAATCACAGGTACACATGCAGCGAAAATTCTACAAAAGACAATTTACCGTAATCTACCTGTGGATGGCTGCATTTGCAGGGAAGGCAGCACATTCTATTACAGACTCCTGAAAGGGTTACTGGGACTCTTGGCCTACGGACAATACATTCTTCTGCTAAACGCAATGACAAATAAGCATTATTCTTTGGAAGTGCGCTGATAATAGGGACAGCTTAAACATTTTCGCCAGAATAAGTGAAACCATTAATCCTCTAGGATTTCACGATAAGTGGTGACTGCAAGATAATGACTGTGTCATTGCAAGCCGGTACGAATGTTAACAATTAAAACAAGTTGCCTATTATCTCCCTGAGTACTGAATCACTTTCACATTTCATTAGCAATATTGTAAGTGATATTTACCTTATTAAAAAGCTCTTATTATCCTGCAAACCTAATTAGTCAAAAATCTTGCAGTCACTGGCTCAATTTTCTTATGTTAGAAAAGCTTTGCTGTGTGATGTAACGCAACTAATTCTCTCTTCCCTCAGTGAATGCAAGGGTGAATTTAGAGGGCAGATATTGAACCAAAACTCTCACCAGTAAACATAGCTCGGCACCTTTCCTGCTGGACACACACCAAATTACCCGACACCAAGGCCCGGGTAATTGAATGTCTACCTTCAGTACTCTATGAAGCCACTGTGCTGATTATTCTTGACCTATTTGAAACTGAAGCCAACTGTTGAAGACAGCAATTCCTCAACTCATCATACCCAAAGTCCACAGGTTTGGAATACCAGATGGTTGAATGTGGGCAGCTTTGATCGAGTTTATATATACCAGCCCTCTACACCCCTCTAAGATACAGTAGTTTATAGCTAACGAGATCCACCATACGTAGTGAAATATTTTAAAGGTGAGCTTTTGGGGTAGATTTTTTATTTTTTTTTATTTTGTGCAAACAATTTTGAAAATTATATTGATCCTGGTGTTGTCTTAATGGCAGTTAATCATTTTAACGACTGATATGGTAGTTATGGGAGATTAGGTTTGGAAGTAGATCCTGTTAGGATAAAGGGGTGAGGTGTGAAGTTAGATTTAGGGGTGATGTTAAGGTTTGGTCAAAGGATTAGATTCAGGGCTTGGGTTAAGGGTTTGTTGAAAGGGTTCATTGAGGATATAGGGATAGGTTATGATGAGATTGAGCATAATTTATAGTATTAAGATTACATTTTATAGTCTACTTACTTCAAGCCCACGGCATTTTTTTAAAATTATTTTTGCTAGGCACATATAACAAAATACTTGCCTTATCTCTGGTTCTGTCTACTGCAGGCACACAGGTTTTCAGATCCAAAACTTCACAACGCCTAAAGTATCTTCCTGTGAGCCCAGAGCATCAACGACCACCTCCTCAGCATGCATCGTTAAGCTGTTCTGGACTCACAGGTGAATACTACAAAGAGCAGCACCACAGCGTTACAACTTCAGATCCTCCAAAACAAAAACTGGAGTTGGGCTTTAGGTTTTTTTTGGTGTGGTAAATGTTTTGAACGTTGACACTACAATTGTTAGGCCTGAAAAAATAGTGTCAATTTTAATTAGTTAAAAACGAAAGTACTGTAAGGTACGTTGGAGTACAATGTTGTAAATGCCTACAGTGTAGTAACGTATGACAACCAAAAGGCAGTGACTTAAATAATATCTAATCCAATTGGTCGCTTTCATTTACCATGGAATGACTTTGATGTATAAAATCAGGATATCTGATAAGCAAAAGAAATGAAAAAAATAGTAGCATTATACATAAAAACCAGTATCCTAGCCTGAACAAAAGAGGTAGTTGGAATTTTACTGGTAGTTTCGAGCAGCACATATATTTGATTTATGGCTGCAAATTTTCCATTCTTTTATTCTCTTTCAGCCCCAGTCTGTGTTTTCTGATGACTGACATGTACATGACAAAGTGCTAAAAATGTACACTTGTTCTCTCTCGCTCTCTCTCTCTCATGAAAATGCCCCGATATTAAAGGTCCATACCAGCCCTTTACATTTTTAAATTGGATCGGCTGCCTAGAGTTCCTTGCTTGTGGGGACCTGAGGCAGTCTGCCGGGGACCTGGCAGTAGCTGTCTTTGACACTGCCTGCTGGGTCCCACATCTCCTCTGTCTCAGCTCGAGGCAGCCCCACATCGCACATACAGCCTCAGGTCCGGCACAAGACAGGAACCCACTCCATTCAGCTCTTCACCCACCCGTTTAGCTCACCACCCACCCATTCAGCTCACCATCCACCTGTTCAGCTTACCACCCACCTGTTCAGCCCAGCACCTGCTAGCCGAGCCCTGGAGAGACCTATAGGCAGCCCTGGTGACATCTGTATGCAGCTTGGTGAGATCTGGATGCAGCCTGGTGACATCTGGATGCAGCCTGGGGAGATCTGTACACAGCCTGGTGAATCAATAAATAAATAAATAAAGCCCCCAGAGGAGTACAGTCTCAACAGCTCCCACTAGTTAGACACAAGGTGGGCCATATTAATCTTACTATTGATAGAAAAAGGGGCTAAATCCTATCTACCCCTATTGGGGCCAGACACTTAGATAAGGCCGGACAATAATTCAAGACTTTCATTTAGACCCTTAGGTGCCAGGGTGTTTAAAGAATATATCCAAAAATTCTCCCTAAGGCATAATTTTTTTATATCTCAGGCCCTCCTCAAGTTCGGAAGATATCAATTCTATACCAAACACCTTCAAGTAATATAGTAGCGCACTATGAAACTGAAGGAAATGTCTAGGGACTGAATGATGGTCAGCCTTATTGAACACATTCCTCTTATGTTCCCCAAACTGGGTTCTAAGAGTCCTTGTGGTCCTTCCTACATATAATTTTCAAAAAGGGCAAATCAATCCATAAATGACAAATATGGGTCCACAGTTGATGAATTGTTGAATAGGGAAACTTTTTTCCATCTGGACCCACTACCTCTTTGTTCCTACGCAACTTGTGGCTACAAGTGCCACAATTGGGCAACCCACATCTAAAACTACCTACCTGACCAAAAAGCACTTTGTCCAAGTTTTCTTATTTCGAAGATCTTATTTTGCTCGGTGTCAAAGTGCTTTGACACCGATCTCTGGGTTTACAAAGTATGATTTTAGGTTGTTTAGGAAGGGAAGCTCTTAATAGGGGATCTTCTAGCAGGACTTTCCAATGCTTCTTAAAGATTTTTTTCATTGAGTGGAGCATTACTATTGTACTAACTGCAGAAGTACGCCTGATTTGCAATAGCCAATAGTAAACTAGCATTGTACCCGCCCTCTGCTCACCGCTGGCTCCACCTACGTGTTATCACGCAATGACAGGCTACTGTCCTCAGGTCATTTGAGGACAGTAGCCTGTCATTTAATGACAACAAATGGGCGGAGCCATCTTTGATGTCATGGCCGGCTCCGCCCATTTGTTTTGATTTGGCTGGGACCATAGAAAACCAATATGACAGATGCCAGACATATTAAAACAAATAGGGCGGAGCTAGTGCTGATGTCACAGCTCTGCCTATTTGTTTCCTTTTTGATAGCATCTGTCATTCTGCGGCAGCAGTTCGCTGGGTGCGGACGGGTCAGCTGGCATTGTTTTTTTTTTTTTCAATGAGTCATCATGGCATCATCATTGTCATCATGGCATCATGGACAATGCTGGACGTCGTGATTGATCTTTGAATTATGACGTTGGATCAGTTTGTGGGTTTTTTTAAATAAAAAAACTAGACAAACATTTTTGTTGTATTTTTTTTTCAATTAAAGGATTTTTTCTGAAAGTCTGGTCTGTTTATTTACAATTTACTTTATCCCTTTAGTGATTGAGTAGGGGTACAACTACCCCTTACTCATTCACAAGGGGGGGCAGCATCTAGGTGCCCCTTAATTAAAGAGGTCCCCTGATGCAAATAAGCCCCCCTGCTCACAGACCCCCACAACCAACGAGTCCGGGAAGAGGCCCTTGCCCCAATCGGCACGCTCCCAGTGCCGAGGGCATGCCGGTTGGTGTAGCAGGGAGAGGGGGCACTCGCTCCCCCCCTTTCCTGCCCTGCTAGGCTGCTGCCCAGATTAGGGGCCTTGTTGGGAATTTTAGGGGACCCCACATTTTTTCCACATTTTTGGGGACGTGGTTCCCCCTTAAAGTTCCTACCAGACCTAAAGGTCCTGGTATGACTTTGGGGGGAGCCCTACACATGTTTTTTGTATTTTTAACTTGGGCTCCCTCCTTACTTTCCTACCAGACCTAAAGGTTTTTTTCTTTCTTTTCTTAACATGTCACTTTTTTATTCTCTGAGGTAGCGAGAATAACCGAGCCGAATGCCCTTTGGAGGCATTTGGCTATTCACTCAGTCCCCTTTGCCCCTAAAGCACCAGTTTGACATGCTTTACTTTACCTAAGAACAGGGCCGGACTGGGACTAAAAATAGGCCCGGGCATTTTAGACTGAGCAGCCCAATCACGTGACCACCAACAGGCTCCACCCCTCACAACAGGGGGCAGAGCCAATATAACAAGGCCATCCCAGTGTGCATTGCTTTGCCAAACTGAAGTCATTTTGCCCTTTCAAAGCAGGAAGTGAATGCTCTGCAAGTGTAAGTATTTCACAATCACAGCATTTTATCCCTGACATGTCTATGTCGCGGCGGGCCCGGCACGTGGAGCAGCGAACATGCCTAAGCCCATCCTTACCCCTGCAGGGTCTGTGGTGGGCTCTGTGGGGTCTCAAGTGGGCTGTGAAGGATCTCTGATGGTCTCTGCAGGGTCTCAGGGTGCTAAGCCCACCTGAGACCCTGCAGAGCACACCATAGACCCCAACACAGATCCTGCAAAACCCCCTGAGACCCGGTTGATGATTTTTACAGATCCTGCACAGCCCCTGAGACCTTGCAGTCTTAGGGGGCTGCGCAGGATCTGTGGTGGGCTCTGCCCACCATAGACCTCGCAGAGCTCACCACAGATCTTGCAAAGCCCCCTTGAGACCCAGCAAAGCCCCCCACAGATCCTGCAAAGACCCCCTGAGACCCTGCAGGATCTCAGGGGGGCTCTGCAGGATCGGTGGTGGGCTTTGCAGATAGCAGAGCCCCCTCGGATCCTGCAGAGCCCACCAAAGGGTATTGCACAGCACACCTGAGACATTATTACATGCGGTGTGCAGGCGTCTACATGCAGCTGCTGTAACCTGATCGGTAACTTAGGTGACAGCTGCCATTTGTAAACGCCAATTTAGGGATTTCTGTTGCAGGAAAACGCAAGTTCCTGACGCAGAAATCCCTAATTGCACCCAAAATAAAGATGTGAATGCAGCCTATTACACTTCTACTCCCCCCCACCCCACGTAAAAAAAATACAACCCCTGTACATATACAGTATATACACACGCACACACAACCCCAGTCCGTGCCCCCCAGCCCAGACCTTACCAATCAATTCTTCATCGCCGCAAAGATCCGAGTGTCGGTGCAGATTCAGCAACACGGTCTGAATCCGACAGAGATGTAGACCATATCCGCAGCTGCGATCCCTCCTGTCAGCTCTCTCCTCCCGGCTGTTCTGTAGCTGCAGCGGCCGGGAGGAGCGGTTACCTACAGGACAGGTCGCAGCGGTGCGGACCTCAGCACTGCCTGCCACGATCCCCTCCGCAGCTCATCTGACAGCACCATCTCCCTGCCCCCGCACCCTTCGGCGGCCAGCAGCTCCGGAGAGAGCACAGAGTAGAGACTAGAGAGAGCTGGGTGAGGAAGTGTTTTTTTGGCCTCCCCCACCAGCTCCCTCTAGTGTCTACTGTGTAGTAGTGACGGCTCTGCTAAGAGCCTGCCATCAGGCATAACAAACCGACCCGAACACACAATCAGGTTGATTGTGTTCGGGCCGGCCCACCGTGCAAGTGCCTGGTTTGCCCTATGGCCAGTGCGGCCTTGACATAAAAGCTTTACTTTTCCAGAGACAGTAGGCCCTCAATTCATTTTCTACTTACAACAGAACTTTGAGTGATATATGCCGTGCAAAGCTAAGCAACCAATCATTTCATATTTCACCATCTTGACTTCACCATATCTGATATGTTTCTATAGATTGCATTTTGTACAGCATCTTCAGTGTTGACATTGCTTTATTTTGTAGGCACACACGTTCTTTCATATATTGATACTTTCATATATTAAGGAAGTCGCTAGAAAATGATAAAGTGATAAGGACTTACAGCATTATATGTGGCAATTTCAGCATAAGTATTTAAAGATAAGTGCATTTTCACATAAATAGCACTAATTCTTCCTGCCTAGCCCTCCCTCCTTATCTAAAGTGAGCCACCTTCCCACCACCCAGATGCATACTTGCCTGCATCCAGTGACCTGCCACAACGTCGACAGCCAGCAGTAGAAATCTTTTTTCAAGTAGCTGCACACCTGTGCAGTTGATTCCCATAAACTTGTATGAGCCAAACTCCATCTCCTGCCACCTTGTGGCTGTGCACATAATGATTAAATATTCCGTACTAACTTACTGTATAATAAGAAAAAAGTACTGGATTGTAGCATATTGGCTTTCTGCAGGACTGGATTTTTATCACTGGAAACTTTTGGCACCCCTAGCAAACATCACTTTTCTAGTATGCCCTCCTTTACACAGAACATTCTCTGTTATTTTTGGATTAGGACGCTGGGACAATGTGTAATAATATTAATTGATACAAAATTAAACCTATATTAAATTACTGCATTTTTTTCTGCGTGTGACTGACAATCTCGCCCTGGATTTATGAAAGGTTTCTTTGATGAAAAGGCATTTTTGACTGCCCTGGCCTAATTGGTAAAATGGCTAACTTTGTTTTATTATACTTAATTTTAACCTTTTCTCCATCCAGAATCTAAAGCCAACTTTCATAAGTTGTAGAGCCTGAATTACTATAGGTTTCTTTTTCACTTTAAAGTAACTCTGTTGGTTCCGCCCACTGGCTGCAACATCACTACTATTTTGCATGAACACAATAGCGACATAGCAACTGGCAAATGGACCCTCAGCGCACAGAAGGGGACACAGATTTCAGGCACACCCAGGAGTATATTGGAGCAAATGAAGCTGAAAGAGAGCAAAGATCAGAGTCATTGGCCCAAGTCTGGTAAGTACATTTTTTTAATAAAGCATAATTTTAAATATTGAATAAAATGTAGAGGAATTTTCAGGAAACCTGGCAGGCTCAAAACTGCCTTGGCTACTTGCTTCAGAGTTGTGTTCCTGATCACTGGTCGCTACTTTACTGCATCACGGACCTGGAATAAACATGCAGCAAGTAAAACATCAGGACTCATGGGGGTCTATTTATAAACAATTGTACCACATGATGTGTACAGGTTAGGGTTGATTGCTCAAGAGCTTGCACCTTGAAAAACAAGTCAGCTCTCATTGTGTCCTGACAAGTCCCTATTAAAGTAAAAAAAAAAATTCCAGTACAAAAATGGATGTTTATTTGCTTATTTTTTCCATTAGTGATATTGATTCTTTTATGGTAACAATGATTGTAAATCCAACCAACGATGTAACATGATCCTTGATGTGGCTATTGCTGTAGGCAATTAAATATAGTATGCAGCTATTGTTGGACAAAAGTCTGAAGTTTCTTTGTTGCTTCGGGACTGTTTAAATCAGTTGCACATCAGGACAAGGGCTCTTGCCAAGTAAGCACAAGTTGATGAAGTTGTGCCTGTGGACATTACTCAAGAAAGGGTTCTGCTAGATAGTACTGTCATGTTCTATCTCATCTTTGGGCCTCGGCTAGTGTCTGCAGGTGTTTCTCTATATTTACTCACCCTGGGGATCTCTTGACTTCACAGCAAACTGTAGTGGAAGTGAAAGTGATTTGATTTTGATCCCATTACAGGCGCATTTACTTCTACTATCTCTGTGGTAATAGCATATTGAAACCGATTATTTGTACCTACCGTGTAACTAATGTGGTGTCGCAAAATATTGGTGATTCGAGATCTAGGGAATAGATAAATGCAAGGTGAGAGTTTAGCATGAGACAGAATACAGTGGAATTTTGCTTGTATGTAAAAGTGAAAAAGAGCACACTTCATAAAAAGCAGGTATAAATTGCAAGTATAAACCTGCAGCAGTCTCCAAACATCTGCCCCTACAGCATTTTCTGCAGAGGTTAGCCTCCAACTTCCTCCTGAATATTTATATTGGCCAGTGAGCAGCCTTTCATCATGGTGTGCCAGTAGGGACTTTGCAGAGGCAGGAGGTGGTGGCAAGCTCCAATTCTGTCTGGATGTGTCAGAGCATTGACTGTCAGAACTGCCTGGATTATGGCCACAAGGGTAGGGAGTTAGAGGCTGCAACAGGCATATGCAGGAACATCAAGGTGTCAGCACTTTATGTGTGCAGCAGTTTTTTTGCTCTTTAAAGTACAATTTTGGGCAAATTCCACAACCCCCCAGTTGCCTTCCTTCCCCGACTGGATGTCCCCCAATGTGTTTTTAATGCTTTATATTTTTATATGCTTTCCATTTCTAATGTTTTCAGGCTGGTCACATGGCACATCGGGTTCCCTTTGCCTTTTCTTTGGTGCTGGGTACTCCGGTCCACAATGACGCAGGGATACTTTGAATGCAGGGATCAGTGGTAACACACCCCTGTGTAATGAGTCCAGGACACCTTGCACTCAATGGATGTACAAGATGATCCTTATTATAGATAAAACATGTCAGCTTACATGGACTACACCTATAGGCACTGAATGAGGTTTACATAATTCCAAGCTCTGCTTATACAGCAATAAACTGGTTCACACCTAGGCGTTTTTGAGCAGTAGGAAAAGCGCTTTTTAAACGCCCCACAGACAAGAAATCCCATGATTTTCAATGGCCCCTGTTCACACATGAGCAGCAAAACGACAGCAGGAAAACTCCAAACGCAGAAAAAAGTACATGAGCTTCTTTTGGCAGTTTCAAGCTCATTTTTCCCCCATTGACTTCAATGGAAATGCCAAGAAATGTGTGGCAGAAGCATGTTGCACATTTTTGTGCATTTGTACATGTGTTCGTCCATTAACTGCATGTTTCTTACACTGCCAGTCAAATCGTGTGTCTTTATGTGCACGCATTTTCATGCATGTCAAAATGTGCGTACAAACATGCAAAAACGATGCCGCCTAGGTGTGAACCAGGCCTAAACCCCCCCCAAAAAAGTTCTAACCTGCTTATGTACTTCTAATTCTTGCAGCTTCGCCATTTCCCTCTCAGTACAATGAGCTTCCAACTTTGCTGCTTCAGCGTGAGCAATTATGAGTTGACTACTCAATGAAAGCAGGGTACGTGGAACCTTTGCAAACTATAACATTTTTTTAGGTGCTTCAAAGAGGTAGAGTGGCAGGATGCATTTTATGTTGAGTTGTGATATTTTGTTAGCCTTCAAAAATGATAAGTGCCTTTCTTTGTTAAGGGCAGTAAACCTTTTTAACTCTTGCAAATGCCAGGATTGGGAGTTGAAGTGCCATACTTGATTCGATAGGCCAGATACATCTTTATTCAATTTATGGTTTAGGGGACAGTATAGATATAGCCAATGCATTTCAGGGGGCTCAAACAATTTACCCCTTCATCAGGACTTACTATGTATCAGGACTGTAATGTCTTGAAATTGGATGCTGTTTTGTCCAGTGTGTGAGAATGTGTTGAGCAGCCATATCAGATGCGGAAGAGTTCTATTCATTCCCACACACTGGACAAAACAGTATCAAATTTGAAGCCATTGCAGTCCTGATAATGTCTTCCCTTAGCAAGCTCTGATGAATGGGGTATTTGTATGAGTCCCTGAAATGTGTTGGATATTTCTATATTGTCCCCTCAACCCTACATTGAATAACGATATATCTGGACTGTTAAACGGAATGTGGTGTTTAATTCACAATCCTGAAATTTTACACCTCAAACCAAGGAGACAGTGGAGATTCCCTGGAATGCTGCCTGTCCAGAAGTTAGATCACCTGTACTGACTCTTTCACACCCTAATCGGCCAGCCATACCAATAGGAAAAATCCTTGCGAAGCCAAGCGTTTTAATTCCACTTCTTTCCATTTATCTCTTTCAGAGACCATCCTGTTTTGATACTTGATAGAAGAGAAGAATATTTTTTAGTTTCTTATAGAGTTCTGTATTCAACATATCAGATACATTATCAGTAATTTCTGCCTTGTTTTCTTCCTAACTCCCTTTAAGCATTAATGAAGGTTTAACTGTGCCTTTGGGTCTAGCATATATGGTTACCTGTTGCAAATCATTTTCATCTTGATGATCTATCTCTAGTGAATACACAGATCTTTGCAGGGACATGATGCTGTATTTGTGTTCAGTCACAGGATATGCAGAAAGCAGGTGTTTGTGCAAGGCACACATCAAATACTGTCTATCGCCGCACGGCAATAGCAGCAGTAATAATTCTGGAAACAATAGTTCTTATACTTCCACAAGCATAGTTCAGTATACTGAAAACTCTGAGATATGCAGTTTTTCCCAAGCTTTGGAAAGATTTACTTCTAATAAGTGAGAACAGAAACATCAAAATAAAACAGAAGACTATAATCTGATCCTCAGTTGCTTTAGAAACAGTGTGATTTGAAGCAGATCTCAGAGTTTGTATTGCACCATGTGCTCACTCACTGTGGCACAGGAAAACTTCACAGTAGATAGAGCAGAGTGTGTAGAATGCGTTAGAAATCTGTCTTCTTATGGTTCTGTTTCAAATGCCAGTATATGCAATGACATACCTCCTTAGGACCAGTCTGTACAGATAGTAGGGAAACGTGCTGATTTGGCACAATCCACAGGCAGCTTAACTCTTCAGTAAGACACAGAGGTTGAATCCAATACATTACTTCAGATAAATCCTCCTCATGTATCACTTCCCCCTCCCTTTCAGATTGTAAGCCCGCACGGGCAGGGTCCTCCTTACCATCTTGTCTCGATTTGTATTGTGATTGTAATGTCTTCCTTATTTTGTAAAGCGTTGCACAAACTGTTGGCGCAATATAAATCCTGTATAATAATAATAATACAAATGTTTTTCCAGTTTTCTGTAGTGTAGTACCACTTTCCTTAGCTCTGTCTCTGCTTGAAAGTGAAACTAAATTAAGCATATAGTGTGAGGGGCAGGGAGTGTCTATGTGGGATCCCAATTATTGTGGGCAAGCTATGTTTTTTGCGGTTGACACAAAGGTGTGCAATAGGGATGACATTCCTGGACATGTTTGAAACACAAAACACTTTAATATTGAACAACAGCTGTATGGATGATGACTGAGCAAATATAGCAAAAAGAAATCTTTTAAAATCTGAATGTTACATAAAACTTTCAAAACATGCATGTAGTGTATATAGAAAGTATTTCTAATAATCATGCCCATTTGTCGGTAGGAACAAAGCCAGAGTCCTAAGGAAATGTGTGAAACATCATTGAAAAAATTAACACCCTTTCGAAGAACACATTATCACATGGTAATAGGCTAATGCACTACATAGGCGACACTGCACCCATTTGCACCTGTATATTTAATGTCTTGGGTGGATGCTTTCTGGATGGACGTCAAAAGCCAAAACAATATCAAACCATTCTCTGTACTTCCTGTCATAGCGAGGCCTCACTTTAGTCATTAGTACACCATGAGATGAAATGGTTTTTGCTATAATATTACAGCTTTCAGCTTTTGCACACTATGTACAGATAATAAAAAAAAACAGAGGTTTAAAAATAGTGAAATATGAACCTTTTTTTGAAAATCAGCAAAATAAATGTATTCTATCAAATTATTAGTGGGTTTTTTAATCCATCCTAATTAAAGGCTCCAATATTTTAGAAAAATACAGGGCATGTGAGAGAAGGCTTGGTTGGGTGATGTGTCTACCATTATCTGTCTCTGTTCTTGACCTGCAGGTTTCAAAATGGCATCGCCAGCTCTGCTGTATAGAAAAATATTGAATGTCACATTTTCATTGACCTGTTAAGGCCCACAGGGTGGAGCTTTTCCACTGGCAATTGTTAGAAGCCTTTCTGCTTGTTGCACATGCTTTGTGACACAATAGATCAGGACAGGTGGAATAGACAAAATCAAACCATCTGGTGAAATGAGGAAAGACCTGGCTACAGAACATACTAATTACAACTGTGCTTGTTAAATGGCTCTGTTTGCTTTGCATTGATCTATGAAATTAATATATTCCATATCACTATCACTGATGCTTGCAAAAAATAGTCTGAAATTAAAAAAAATTCCCAATGACTCCTGCAAACACGCGTTCTTTTTCATATTGTAATGAATATGAAATCACAATTTTAAATAACTGTTCATTATTTAAACAGCATGAAATGATATCTGATTAAAAGCACAATGGCATTTATAATTATATAGCACCGTCATGTTTTGCAGTAGATATAAAAATTGTATAATATTATATCAGACATATGATAATATGCATTCTGTAGTATACTTAAATTCTATGCTGTTATAAATTAAAAATGCAACAATTAATAAAAATTAAATTAAGATGCCCTAATTT
>NW_017306534.1:1103899-1145322 GCF_000935625.1 Nanorana parkeri
GCATTTGGTAGAAGAGTTAAAAAATGATTTGGTTCAATGCAGACATAAATAATATTTATTAAAAGAGGAAAATAAAAGGCCTTGGATGACAGTCTTTATCAAAGTATATGTAGGGACGTTACACATTGAAGTAATTGTTTAGGGCAGTGAATTAACGAAGCTTGCCTGTGAGTCTCCATTTGAAATTATTTCAGTCATGTCTGCATCTCGGCTGCTTTGCAAAGCCCGTTGTATGAATTTGTAGAGAAGGCCTTGAACCCTGCCATTCAATTCCTTTCAGCCCATCAGCTGAGTGTAATTGCCAGAAAGAACACCAGACCGCTAAGCCTGATTGTTCGTCAACCTCCTTTGAGGCTGTACACCATGAAAAGCCAAAGGAAAAAAGGAAGCCAGCCTTTTGATGTTGTGTTTCTTTATCTCCTCCTTTTTTGTCTTCTCACTCCCACTCTAAGAATGACACATTTCTTTATATGGCTTCTCCTTGTCATTATAGAGACAATAATTAATAAGGCCTTTATAAAATGAGCCCTGAATTGGTGTCACCGCAAGGGTGGTCCAGACAAGCTCTGAAGGGAAACCTCGGTGGGCTTAGGCAGTGCTTGCCCTTTGAACAGGTCAACTTTAAATACTCTGACCCCAATTTTCACTCTCCTTCCCTAATGAGGTGATTCACATAAAATTAGACAAGATGGGAGACAAAGTAGGAAACGCGTGGTTGACACCTCACTGGCCAAAATTCATTATTTCCATTGTGTCTGTGACATCACAGCTGTGTATGTTCTCAAAGAGATAAAAATCTTTCCTCTTTCTCGTTCTTCTCTATTGTTTCAGCCACAAGCTTTCTGTAACTATGTTCACAAACTCACAGTATTTAGTGATATTTATTCAGATGTACCTCAAGTAGAGGCCAGTGACATGGTCTTCATCAAAATAACACAAGCAAAATGTATTTTAGACATTTCATATGATTGTAGGGTGAGAACAAGTCTTAGTTTCAGCAGTGAACTGGGAATGCAACAATGCCAAGACAGTTCTTGAACTAAAGGGGTAATGGAAAGCTCCTTGCACATGGTAGTAAAGGTTATTCATTGATTCCATGCAGTGAAGCATAGCCAAAGTGAAAAAGTAGACAGCCATTTTGAATATGCAGTCACTCTCAAGTTCACAAGTTCATCTGTGGCATACCTCATTTATGAAAAATATACAAATATTTCCATCTATTTTTCTTTTAATAGAATATTAAGCCCCATTTTTGGGAATCATGCTGGTAAAATAGCATTCATGTGGTAGTCTTGGGTACACCCAATAATTTAACAAAGAATTAAAAATGTTTAGACTGAATACAAATTGTGAATGTATAAATCCTTTGCAAAACAAATTTGTTATTCAGGGTTCAGCTGTGGAAAATAATTCAAAAGCTAAGTATACAATGTGTTTTGGGCTCCTCCGTGTTAGGAAAATAGGACATTCTATAAGCATTTGTCAGCTGAAGCCTTCTACACACACAGTTGGACAAGTCAAATGAATTGCTCATGTGTGTCTATGTAGGAGTTGCAGATGTAATTAAGAGACAATCATTGTTGTTATTATTAGTATTATTATTATTATCATTATTATCCTAATTTTGGACATTCAAAGCCATTGAACCATGAGGTATCTTGTCCAAAGTCTGATTATGGGCTCAAAGATAGGTAGCTGTGATTTGTTTGGGAAAGTAGTTTCCCTACATTTTAAACTCTTGAATCCTGGCTCCAAAGAAGAGGTAGAGTACAGCCAATGCATCAGAGTATACAGACATTTAACTGCATCCTGAGCAGGAACAGGTGTAACATGAATTTCAACAAGTTGACAGCAAAAGGTGCAGATTTGAGATCTTATTTATTTATTTTTTTGCCCAGTTCCCCACCACAGACTAGTTTTCCATACAAAAACACAATGTGCAATTTTCCTAATGTTGACATGCTGTTTTTGTAGAATATGTAGAATTAAAAAAATGCATTTTATTAAGTTCACATGCACAACACACTTCTTTTTTGTCTTGATAAAAAAAATTATCAGTGTGTTCTGCTAAAGGCAATACTTGCTTACAGGTTTTTCTTTGCCATTTCATTGTTCAGGTGGTTTAACTGGGAACTGTGTACAGTGGCCATGTAACAGGTTGAAGAATGTGTGAAGTAGCACCTAAAACAGCTAGAATAATCATGGAAGGTTGTACTACTTGACAAAGGTTGATTTCTTCACAATTGGGGGCAAAAATATGTGAGTGTCATATGGTGAAGACTTGATCTGCTGCTCTAAATTTTCTTTCTAAAAAGAACAATTGAGCATGGACAATCAAGAATCTGAATGGCATGAAGGGCAAATGCAAAGCACCACTCCACCTCTTACAGTGAGTAATCCATGGGTTCAAGGCTTTTCGGACGTGTGAATGGAGCAGAGCAGATATGATCTAGCCATCTTCTGACGAACTTGATGGGTGGTCTAATGTGACATGATGGCTCCAAAATATTTTCATGATGCAACTGTATGTGCAGTGGCCACTGCTGCTACTGCTGTTTCCAGAGTACCAAGTTACATAGGTGGCTGAGGTATAATCAAGAGAAGTGTTTTCTTCATGTTATCTTCTAGGTGAAAGCTTTTCGATTCTGGCTGAAGAGCATAGCTTTGTAATGTATTTTATTTTCAGAATATAAGGTAGCTTATTTTCAAAAGCCTGGGAAGCCAATTTTTCTTCTCCAAATTGGTACAAGTGTGTAGCCACTAATTAGATATCTCTTTGTTTAAACATAAAAATATGTTTCTCACCCCAGAAGCAAGCAAGCATGTAGCTTTCCAGCTTCTTTGAGGTTGACGCTACAGTTGCATCACATTTAGCCATATTGGAATCATTCACAATCTATCACATTTTCTCAAACACTATGAAATATTGATCCGTCTTGTCCACCTTAACTTTCTCCTGCATCTTCCCTTATACAGGTCTCCTGAGGATACACAATAGCAAGTTAAAGAGTAGACTTGGTCTCCTTTCTTGACATTATTGTCAGCACTTAGGCAACATGCTTTCCTTCTCAAAAAAGAACACATTCCTTACATTTCTCCTGAGATGCATAATATAGTAATTTACCATTTTTGTTACTCAGCAGCTGAGAATCTGCAGGGTGAAATTTAAAATACTGAAGTTTAATGAATGTTCAACATTGCACGATTGGGAGTCAAACTATATGTGTGAAGCAGAACGCTTGACATCTATGGACTTCTGTGAACTTTTGGAGAATATAACACAGCATGGTTGGTATTTGTAAGCAGCAAACAAAAATATGGGCAAGGGCAAGCAGGAAATTAGCCCTAAATCTCTTAACTCTCTATTTGATCCTTATTTGTAATGATTTACCCTAAAACTGACCATACCTAATGCTTGCTAATAACAACAGCAATGCCAAAAGCCTGAGCCTCCAAAAAAATAAGAAGACCAAGTGGGAGCATGTAGCGAACCAGTGTCATTTTGAAATTGATGGCAGCAACGAGTGTCAAAAAAGTTGGCACAGGGCCATGTTTACCACAGTGTAGCATCCCTTCTTCTTTTAACCACTTGCCGACCGGGGTGTTTACACCCCCTTCCTGTCCAGTACCGAATATTAAAAAAAAAAAGTTTTTCCCTTTATTATTTTAGGAAACATTTAATTTTAACCAATGTTTTGTTAAAATATAAAAGACGGGGTCACGTCGTGTAAATAGACACCAAACATGTCAAGCCTTAAAATTGCGCGCGCCTGCGAAATCGCAAAAAAATGACCGTCGCCAAAATTGGCCATAGGCGACGCTTTAAAAGATTTTACCGCTCATCAGTTATCAGTAGTGTTATCAGTAATTAATGGCTCGCTAATTATTGCTCTCCCTCCGACGTTCGCGGCGATATGTAACATGTGCGGCATAATTGGAGCAATCGTCGTTTTTGCGTGTAGGTGCACCTAACGCATTTTTGCGCATCTATGTGGGGAAAGGGGACTTAAAAAAAGTTTGTGGGGGTTTTTTTGTGCATGTGTGTAAATTTTATTTATTTTGTGAGCAATATTTTTTTTTTTACTTCTTTTTTTTTTATACACTTAACTTTATTATTATCATATAGGGTGCTAAGAAGTACCCTATGTAATAACAAATTACAGTGACAGATCCCCTTTATGGAGACATCAGGGGTCTCTAAGACCCCTAATACCCCTAATGTCACCTAGGGACCACCACAGAAGCTGATGAAGCACAGATGTGCTTCATCAGCTTCTCACCGGTTTCTGAACCGGAGAGTGACAGAGGATTGAGGAAGTGATGTAATATACATCACTTCCTGCATTTAGAGACCGGAAGGAGAGCGGAGGGAGATTGTGTACTGATCTCCCTCCGTTCTCAGTGCACAGAGCCACATCGGCCGGGATGGATGGACAGCAATGGTGAGAAGAGGTAAGGAGGGGGGGCGCACCCTGACTTGCATCATACAAGCGATCGGGCGTCTTTACAGACGCCCGATCGCTGGCCGATTAAAATCCTGGCGGATTCCCGCTCCTGCCTGCGTGCCAGGTGCGAGCACGAAGGACGTCTAAAGATGCCCACCCGCATCCAGGAGACTCCCATCCGGCCATCTTTCAGCGTTCGGCGGACGGGAGGTGGTTAACAACACTCTGTACATGTCTGGGAACTGTCGGTAGACCAGTTGCTGGAATTTTGGGGGAGGAATGTTGTCCCATTTTAGCCTCATACAGGATTCTAACTGCTCAACAGTCCTGGGTCTTCTTTGTTGTATTTTTCATTTCAAGATGCACCTAATATTTTCAGTTGGTGAAAGGTCTGGACTACAGGCAGGCCAGTTAAGCACCAAGACTTTTCTACTACGAAGCCATGCTATTGCCATAGATGCAGTATGCGGTTTAGCATTGTTCTGCTGAAATATGCAAGACCTTCCCTGAAAAAGACATTGTCTGGATAAGAGCATATGCTGCTCTAAAACCTGGATCTATCTTTCATCATTGATGGTATCTTTCCAGATGTGCAATCTGCCCATTCCATATGCATTAATGCACCCCCATACCATCAGAGATGTGAGCTTTTGAACTGAGGTCCATAAGGTCCCTCTCCGTTGTTGTCTGGAGGACACAGTGCCCATGGTTGCCAAAAAGAATGTAAAATGTTGTTTTGTCTAACCACAGAACAGTTTTCCACTTTGCAACAGACCATTATAAATGAGCTTTGGCCCAGAGAATGCAGCAACGTTTCTGGATCATGTTCAGATGTGGCTTCTTCTTTGCATGATAGAGCTTTAACTTTTTGCTTTTTGCTGATCCCATGCTGTGATGTCCATCTGAGATTCATGCCTGCTTTTAATACAGTGCCATCTGAGGGCCCGATGATCACAGGCATCCAATATTGCGTTTCGACCTTGTCCCTTGCGCACAGAGACTTCTCCAGATTCTCTGAATCTTTTTACGATATTATGTATTGAAGATGATAATATATTTAAAGTCTTTGCAATTTTACGTTGAGAAACATTATTCTGAAATTCTTCGACAAGTTTTGGGTGCAGGTTTTCACAGATTGGTGGACCTCTGCCCATCTTTATTTCTAAAACACTCTGACTCTCTTAGATGCTCTTTTTATACAAAATTATGTTACTAACCTGTTGCCAATTAACTTAATTAGTTCTTCCAGCTCTTCCTTGCTAGTACCACTTACTTTGTAAGCTTTTTGTTGCCCTGTCCCAACTTTTTTGAGACATGTTGCTGCCATGAACTTCAACATTACTTTATTTTTTTCTTAAAATACATTTTCTCAGTTTAAACATATGTATTATATGTTTTATATTCTCTATTGTGAATAAAATCTGGGTTTATGAGATTTGCAAATCATTGGTGAACTATGCAAATTAATAAATGCACTCTTGCTTTGATTTTAGAATAACAAAGAATGTTAGGAGACCCCTATTTGTGACAGTGAATCTCTTATACCAAGGAAGGCCAAGTGTCCAACTCTGGGTATACTTTAAAACTCCTACTGATTGGCTGTAAAATTATGATAGAGAAGAATGGGATTGCATGCAAGGTGGCACAAGGTAGATCATTAAATGTAACCAAGAATGAAAAAAAGATGAATGTTTTGGTTGAAGTCACTAGAATTACATTGATATTCACATCAAGCAAACCAACACGATACAATCTGAATCCAAGAAAGTGTGAATCGATCCATTCATCTCTTGAGCAGATAATGCAAAACTCGGCAATGATAGATTGTGCTAAACCATTCAGTCACTAATGACCCCACTTGTTTCTTCAAACAGAGAACCAATGTCCTTTTGGACGACAAGTGAATCACTGCAGGTTGTAAAGCTGGTTATTCGGAAGACACTTGACCTTCTACAGAACTGCTGTTGTCTTGCTATGTCTTTCTATGACTGTGACATTGTTGAGTACTGCAGCTGTAGAAATAACCATAGATTTATTCGCAGAAAAGAAAAATCCAAGCCATCAAAGCATATTTATTACACACAGACTTAAACATTATAACATTACAGGAGGACCTGGATAAAATAGGGGAGTGGGCATTAATGTGGCAGATGAGGTTTAATGTCGATAAATGCAAAGTAATGCACTTTGGAATTAAAAATAAACAAATGGGTTATACAATTATGGGTATGCCGCTAGGGAAGTCAGAAATGGAGAAGGATTTGGGGGTCATTGTAGACCACAAACTGAAAGGTAGTTTGCAGTGCCAGGCTGCTGTAAACAAAGCTAGCAGGGTCTTGTCCTGTATTAAAAAGGGGATGTATTGCAGGGACAAGTCTATAATTTTGCCACTTTATAGATCATTGGTTCGACCTCATCTGGAGTACGCGGTCCAGTTCTGGTCACCAGTACTAAGAAAAGATGTCCTTGAGTTGGAAAAAGTCCAGCGGAGGGCAACCAAACTAATTAGGGGTATGGAGGACCAGAGCTACGAGACAAGGCTACTAAATTTAAACATGTTCACATTGGAGGTGAGGAGATTAAGGGGGGATATGATCTCCATGTACAAAATGTTCAATGGTGGTAGCAACATTAGCGATAAACTGTTTAAAATTAACTCCATTACAAAAACTAGAGGCCACCACCTAAAATTGGTGGAAAAAAAATTCCAGCACAAGGGGCGAAGGGGGTTCTTCACAGTAAGATCAGTTAGGGTCTGGAACTCACTGCCACAGACAGTGATTTCAGCAAAGAATGTGGAATTGTTCAAGAAACTTTTGGACGATTTCTTAAGGGACCGTAATATACAGGGGTACAGGTACTCCTAGAATGAGATCCTAATAGGTTGGACTTGATGGACTAATGTCTTTATTCAACCTCAAATACTATGTAACTATGTAACTATGAATATAAAGACAGAGAAGAATTCTGCAAGGAGATCCTCGACAGTGAAATGACATAGGAGGAGAATTGAGCTGGCTCTATGAAAGTGTAGTAAATAAAATGCAATAACATCCCATACATTATCTCAGCATGATTCCATTTTATTGTGTCCCCTGTGCGTGCTGGAAGTATCAGGATAGCAATAACTGTGCATATATTGTTAAATTCTTGCACAAATATATGGCAAGCTGGCCCAAATTTGTTGGAAGCAGTGCAAAAGCACATCTTAATGTACCTTGTGTTGTTCATTGGAGAGAGTATAAACCAAACAACTGAAATAGCTGTTTAATTTTTCTCCAGAGTTATATGGTCAGCATCACTGTATTTACAACTTTTTGTAAAATGGTTTCATTATTCTACAATACAGGCAGTGATTTTAGGTATATCAATTACATTGGGATAGTAGAAAAATGTACATAAATAAGAGTTTCTAATATATTAAACATAGTACACAGAAAATAATTTTCTTTTAAAGCTGAACTTCAATCACAAACAAAAGACCTGTGCATTGACTCAGCCTGGAAGAGGACTGGGAGCCAATCAGGTTTGCTGCATTCAAATGCGTTGACAAGTAACATGCTGACAAAAGGACAATCTTGTCCATCTGCTTCTACTCACTTACTGTCCAGTCAGGGGGTAGAGATTGGATACCGTTGCAGTCCTTGCCAGGTAAAACTGCTCTGATATATTGAATTCTTCTGTGTATTGTAATTTTTAATTTATTAAGGAATAGGAAAACATTATCATGGCTTGATTTATATCAATGGCGCTCTCCTGGGTGGCATATGTCACACCTAGGTGTTACTGTGGAGACTTTCCTCACCATAGAAAAAAAGGATTTTGGTAGAATTTTTTCTCAGTTCATCTGCGAATTCCTGTGCGAGTGTAGCTCAGAAACATATCACAACCTACAAAAGTGCTACACTGTATATGCTGCCAATTATTATTCCTATTGTATTTGACATAATGGGTGCAGCTTTTTGTAGGTTTAGATTTTTGTCTTTGCTATTGTGTCTTCAGCATTGCCCTACCAGACTCCTTTTACAGCAGAATGGTCTCAAATGTACTGCTGCTTAAAAACAATTCCAGCATTTTCTTTTTTTGGATAGAATGGGAGAACCAACTAGCTCCCATTCTTTAAAAAAAAACCCCATAACATTCATGAATAATGAAAGAATTAGTCTACATGTAAACCGCCATTCTACTACCTCAATTCAACTTTTTAGTTATTTTACCTTTTAAGAGTTTAGATTGCCTAATTTGTTCATTCCAATGCCTGTTACAATGATACCCACTAAATCAATAAAGAATCTAATCAATGTATCAGTTAATTAATTACTAATACAGTGTTGATTCGGTAAGGTGTCAAAAGCACCATTTTACCAGTTAGTTGGAGCATAGTTTATTGATTTTTATGGCTAATAATGTATGACTGTCTACTTGAGGGGATATTTTTGTTGTTGATTTTTTTTTTTTTATAAATGGGTACATTATTAAAATGTTTAACTTTAAAAAATTCACGTTGCTACATTAACCCCTAATTGTTAATCTAATCAAGACACTTAGAGGGTTATTCACTAAAGAGCCGAAGTATACAGCCGCAGCTTCGGCTGATGCTTCGTCTCCCTTCGGCCGCCGAAGCCCTTCGGCGGCCAGTCAAACCGAAGAGCTGCTGTATGGGCTATTCACAATTGCGAATTCACAATTGGTTGTCCCTACATTGCTGGACACGCCGACCAGAGGGTCATCCAATCAGAATCAAGTTGGAAAATGCAACAACAGAGATGTATATCAATCACCAGAGAAAAACCAGAAGTCTTACTATGGCAAGAGAGGTAGAAAGTATTTTGGCCTAGGCAGTATTTCAGCCATATCCACTGTTCAAAATAATGCCAGCAACTTAATCTTGTTGGATTATTTTAAAGACAGACCCAAAGGATTTGAATGTTTTTCTGCCGTTGAAAGTAAGAGCTCTTTGGCTGTGCTGCCACTGACCTGTCATTAGATTTTTGGCTTAAAATCTACAACTGGCCTTTTAAATGCTTCAGTCATACTGCCACTGACCTGTCATTAGGTTTTTGGCTTAAAATCTACAACTGGCCATTCAGATTCTCATTGATAATGAATCTTTCGAGAATGTAGACATGTAATTACTGCACCACAATTTAAGCAACATTTTAGAGTGCAAATATAGAGTCCAGAGGTCACCAAGAAAAAAGTGTGGAGCTTTTTTCAAGGCAAAGTCAATATCAGTTCCTCATCCACTCAATATAGAAAATGCCAGGGTAGAAAGAGAAGTACCTGCAGGTAAGACAACCAAATCGGCAGTAACACATGACCAATGATTCCACTAGTTTCACAGTATTACAAGGGGCCAATTTCTCTACATTAATTGTCTTGGTTTGACAATTGCATTACTCCATCATTCTCTTTGTTGTTACTAATTCCCAGCAGGGCATTTGTCATAAGCAGCCATCCAATTTTGTGGATTGGTTGGATTTTTTCTTTTGCAGCTTCAGCAGGGAGGAAATATCAGACTGACTTCTCCATCTGAACCAATGAAGGGTAGGTAATGAGCGCCATGTGTTCTCAACACTTTTTTTTTTTTACCCACCCTAGTTATCCCCATGTCTCATTTCTAACTCATTTATTTAATTCATTTTAAGTGCTAGCCTGAGCACACTTTACATATATCATAGGAACATATTAGATATGTACATTTATTATCATATTAGGATAGCCTCCATATAACCTATCCAATAATCCTGAACCACTTTTTATTAATACATCACATTAAAAATGTAACATATTAAAATGCAGTCTCTCATAACAGGTTTCCCTAAGGGGTTAGGCTTTATTCATCGCATGTTCTAATATCAATTGCTCTAACTAACTAAGGTTACAAAAATTCTAATTAAATCATGCCTTCTACAAAAGTTAAACCCCCATGGTATTTCACAAGTTGTATGTTTTAAAACTGGCACCACTTACCTGTTTTGTTCCACTAATAATAAATTAGCGTAGGTGTTAATATAAAGGTCACTATTTCATATGTACACTTGGCTAATGAGAATGTTATCCCTATACTTCTAGAAATACATCCTTTATGAGAGTATGTCACTTTTTTTTCTTGCTGTGTGGGCATTTGTAAGGCCTCGAAGTAGTGGTGCCTATTTTTACTTACAGGATATATACAGTGGTACCTCGGTTCATGAACGCTTCTGTTCGTGAACAATTCCGTTCACGAACAGGAAGTTCGGCAAAAATTTGGTCCGTTCACAAACTCTGCTTCGGGTGGCAAACACAACCACAGCCATCTTCCCTGCTCTGACACATGGTCATGGCTTCCTCTAGTCGAGATCGCGGTCTGATCACAGTTTGATTCGGTTCACAACCAAATCGGTTCGCAACCAGAATCGTGGAACGAATTAAGTTCGTGAACCGAGGTACCACTGTATATGATATGGAGTACAATTGGGGGAGTCGGCGAACAAGTAGGGGAGTCAACAATAGAGAAGGATCTAGGTGTTCTGGTAGGCCATAGACTCAATAGTGCATGCAATGTCAAGCTGCGGTTTCTAAAGCAAGCAAAATACTTCCTTGTATTAAAAGGGGTATAGATTCCAGAGAGAGAATGGTGGGGTGCTGGTGGAGAGTGATCCAGCTAAGAGCCAAGTGGGGAAATGTGTAAGGGCTCTCAATCTTCCTGCCCAGCTCTTAGCAACCTGGGATGCTCTGGTTGGCGTCACCGGTTGCCAAGATCCCAGCAGGATGCCTGCAAGAGTGTCCCAAGTTGCTAAGCTGGGCGGAGAGATATGTATGGCTCTGGGACACTCTGTCCGGAATGGGGGTAGTAGGCACACTGCAAACATTGTGCAGCAAAGCGGGCATGCTGCTCTGCCTGCCGCTCCCCCGACAGAATGCCAAAGAGATGCCGAACAAGGCAACATTCTTAGGCTGCCTCAATAAAGTGACGGTCCTTGATGTACTTATATATTGTTTACAGCTAGTGATGGGCTGAACACACCTGAGTTTGGTTCTAAGTCGAACTTTCGAACATGGAAAAAGTTCTAACTTGAACTTAGAACTCAATGTAAGTCTATGGGACCAGAACACGGAAAATCAAATCCCCATTTTGAAGGCTTATATGCAAATTATTGGCCATAAAAAGGTATGGGATTTGGCCCTGGGGGACATGTATCAATGAAAAAAACTTTTAAAACATACCGTTTTTAAAGGAGCAGTGATTTTAACCTTGGTTAAAGTGAAACAATAAAAATGAAAAATTCCTTTAAATATCGTGCCGGGGGGGGGGGGGGCCTTAAACTGCCTGTAAAGTAGCGCATCTGTACAATGTATAGAACCTGCTGAATGACATTTATAAAGAAAAAAATTACATTTAAATTGCTGGTAATTGGTTTTCCTTTAATCTTGTAAACAACTACTTGGGGAGGCAGCCTGTATGAAGAGGCCACATTTTAGGACACTCGGAACAAGTTTAGAGATTTTTTGGATAAATTCTGGTGCCTCTTTTGCAGACATTGGATAAAAGTAACAACAGGTGCTTTAATATTGGGCCTTCAGTGTTGGTGGTGCCTTCACCCTTCACACCGTAACCCTTCAATTATTCTTGACAGGATTGGACACTGCTCTAAAAATTCAAATTACATATACCTGTCACACAGGTGGGGAAAAATGGCCCTTTGGTGTTGGTGCTCCACACTGTAACCTCTCACAGTTATTCTTGACGAGTGCAGGATTGGACCCTGCTCTAACAATTCAAATTACCTGTCACGCACCTGTCTCCTTGTTGGCCTTTTAGACATGAGACATGATGCAGGGCTTATTATAACATTTTATTAGAGAATGTGGATGGAAAAACGGAGCTTGGGTGCAATACCTTATCGCATGTGGTGCTTTGTGCACTATAAACTGTTGCACAATGGCTTATTATAAAAAAAAAGGAATTTAAAAAGAAAAAAGGGAATACCTGCAACACGGAAGGGCGAACAGCAATAAGGCAGCAAAAGAACCTGCTGCTGAAAGAAAAAAAAGTAAAAATAATAAAAGAAAATTAAAAAAGAAATAAAAATGGGAACACCGGTGACGCAGGAGAAACATCACTGACGCCAATGACACACAAAAATAAAGACAGCGAATATACAGCACAGAAAATAATACTATATACAGTACAAAGTACTGCATATAGCAGTACTTTGTACTGCTATATGCAGTACATATATATATATATAAAGCTCTGACACTTCACTACACTGACACCAGTTAACTTTCTCTACACTACACTGCACTATACTACACTACACTACGCTACAATACATTTCTAGAAACACTCTATATTTACTCCAGCAACACACTACATAAGACTGCTGTGTAAGCAGCCTTATATAGTGTGGGGCTGGGACTTAGCTGTGAGCCATAATTGGGCAAAGTTATAATTACTTTGCCCAATCATGGCTCTTACAGAGCCCTGTGCCGTAACTGGGCAAAGTCTTGCACCTGACCTGTGGTCAGGTACATTGTTTTACCCAATCAGGGCTCTCCAAAGTACTATGTGGTGCACAGTGCATTGCGGGGCACTCGGCTGTCGAACAGCCCGCCCTGACAGTTTGTGTGTTTGCCGAACACACAAACTAGCGATGTTTGAGTCAAAGGGGTTGATTTACTAACCTTATAAACACACCACGAATATGTATACACCTCTGTAGTGTGTTCCCTCCCCGCATGATCTATGTGTAGAATCTAAACACCTTTGTAGTGTGTACACACCCAGCAGGTGTGTTGTGCAAAGCCCTGCCCTGAATTGCAAGGTGATGTTGTGTAAATTAGCTCTACATTGTGTTGCTTGCGTTGATGAATGCAGGAATGTAAATGCATGAGCTAACCATTTTTGTCTAAACTGTGAAGCAGCATTATATATGCATCATGTGCATGATTTTTCCATATATGGCATTAGTGGAAACATGGTTATAGAGACTTTTTGGTTGATAAATACGCTTTGCTGTGTAAAAATCACACGCACCTGGTGCGTGCGTGTGTTTAGGTTAGTAAATCACCCCCAAACTGTTTTTCGCCTCGAACATCAAGCCCATCTCTTTTTACAGCCTAGTGATGCAAAAACATCAAATCACCTTAACAAAGATACCACTTAAAAAAGCAGACACAGATACCTAATGGTACTAAGTGAGTAACATATGGTAACACATGTCCACTTACATCACTTACATCAACACTAACTATCCAGGCTGTGGAGGAACTAATTTCCTGTGCTCTAGTCACAGTATTCAATGCACCTGAGAAAACTCAGTCAACCATTTAGCTAAAAAGGGGCAGAAAGAAAAGATGGGAAGCTGACTGGTTAAAAATGTAACATTGCCAAAATATTTAGAATGGTAAAGAAATGCTAATCTTGAAATATTGTTCATTAAAAAAATCTTTTAAAAACATACTGTTGGCAGATGGGAAAATGGGCGGGTCTGGACAAGTATTTGGCTTCCAACACTATTAAAGGTCATGTTTCTCCCCTTACTATCTTGTTTCAGAAACATTTGGCCTCTCACTTGTTGAAAAAGAAGCCCTTATGTGGTTCTGTCTGTGCTTCAGAAATGTCTTTTTTAGCATTTGAGTCTTTCCTATGTCTACTTTTATCTACAATGTGGGATTGCTTGTAGGCATCACCTCTGTACGACAATTGTGTGAGTTGGCAGCCTATCAAGCACAGAACTCCTTTTTGTTAATTTTTACATAGGGACAAGGCCGTGTTAAGGCATGTGCCTTTCTTTTTATTAAAGGAACTCCCAAGTTCAGAAAATTAAAAACATATAAAAATGTAAAAAAATATAAATAAAACATAATACATTTCTATATGATGTATATAGTTTTTTTTCAGCATGCATAACCTCTGCTGCTCACTTTACACCTTGCAGACATTATTTTTTTAATAAAGGAGCTTGCTTAAAGTAAATCTTAACAATGCATTAAAAATCCTGAACTATTAACAAATATGTACCTTACTTGTGTATCAATCCAGACTTTACAATGGGTTTGACAAATGGCCCATTATTATTATTATATATGATTTATATAGCGCCAACAGTTTCTGCAGCGCTTTACAATATAAGGAAGACATTACAATCACAATACAATTCAAGACAAGATGGTAAGGAGGGCCCTGCCCCTTAGAGCTTACAATCTAAAAGGGAGGGAGAAATGAATCCATGAACCCATGAACCAAACCCAGATACTTTCGCTCATCCCTACTGGAAGGAATGTTCAACTGAAGTTAAAGGTTTAGATGCTTAAAAACCTGCATAATTAATCGTTTATATACTCCCAGTTATCTCAAATCACAGCTGAATCTACAACATGCATACTACTACATGTGCAATTACTATAACCTACTTAATTGTTATGCAGTCAACGAAAGAGCTCTCATGGCAAATATCTCACTATGCACTGGGTCTGTTCAATTTCTGGGCCCCTTAGCACTTGTATGTGCTGTTATGGGTGCATTTGTACTTCCTTCCTATTTTCCACCTTCCTTAACTTTGCAAAAACTATTTTTTATAATGACCTTTCAGAATGGTAACGTTTAAAAAAGAATATCTAATCTTTAATGCTTATAAAATCCTCTTAAAAAAAAAGTGGTGTGGAAAATAACAGTATCTAAATAATGGAGATTGATCAGTATGAGTCAATGATAGGGTGTACACTGCCGTGGTTGTTCAGTTTTTATCTAGAATGCTGTTATTATTGATTTTAAAGCAGTGAGTAAAATAAAGGACAATAGATCCCTGTGTCCTTATTAAATAAGCTATTTTATAAAAATGCAGTAAGCATTTAACCAGGCTTTAAAACTGTTGCATAGCGCACCGTGAATTAGAACCTGGAATATTATGACACACAAAGACAAGTCAAGTCAGGGAAAACAGGGACCATCAAGTCTGTACTAATTTTCCAGTGTTTAAATTGGCATACAGTTCTTTTCAGTGGAGCATCCCCCACAGGTAAAATCATTTTGGGGAAAGTAGAAGAGTCTGGTTGAATAAGCAGGAATACGCATTAAGGCTTTGACTACCTATTTAAGCTATATCAACAGCCGTTAGTAGGAAGAGAAAAAAAAAACCTCTTTGTGTTTTGTGCAGCTATTTCATGTCAAGACAATTACTGTGATGTTATTAGGTGAGACCAGGGAGGGAGCTATGTTGTCTTATAGGACAAGGCGAAAACAAACCTTTAAGCAATCATGTAGAGCATGCAGAACATCTGAAAGCTAGTGAAGGAACAAAGCCAGACTCTGTTTGAGTATTGATCTGTTCCAGTAGGTGCAGAGTTCTGTATCACTGTGATTACCTTCCATGCTGGGTTCAGAGATGTATGAGAGAATACAGTATTGATCTGGCTCTGCTCCAAATATACAACTTACTGATAAGCCATGACTGGAGGCCACAGACTTCCGAAAGCAAACTAGAAGAAAATAATACAATTTTCCCAAAGAAGTGTAGAAAGGACTCACGCTGGTTTGGTAGTTACTGGCTATGCTGGACTCAGAGCTTTGGTACTGTTACTGGAATTACCATTTCAGTGATTCTAATGCAGTGTTGTTTAGAAGGGAACATACAGTTATACAACAATTACAGCATTTTATTCCCTTATTTGTGTTCCTTTATATTAGGTAAAGTTATAACCTAGGCTTTATGCTGGCTGACAATTCAATTCTTTGTGAACAGCTAAAATACAAGATAAAATGAATTTTGTTGTTAAAACCATGCATGTGTCTGCTGTAGAGAAAAATGATAAATAATTCTTATTTATTAATGCTTTATATAAGTTCAGACACAGTTTGTGTGTGAAAGTATAGAAAAAATATGTAATACAAGTCTTATATATGTCTTATATAAAACAAGACTAAAAAGCACCCCTGGCTTATGAAGCACAGTATTCCATGTTTCTTTATAGTGTCCTAGAGAAAAAGAAGGGATATTCCTTAAGAATGGTGTGTCCATTGGAGCACTGAGCAGGGTTCATGTTTTCTCAGCCCCACCAGCCATTCTTTTTTGGTGAGGCAGTGTAGGATTTATATAATGGGTGATCACTGATTAGTCCCATATTGATAAATCCCACTTTTAAGTAAATAGACAGAAAAAAGGAAGGCTGAGACCACGAGATACCAAAATATACTTTAAGAACAGTATATTAAACTGATGTTAAGGGCATACAGAAAAAAAAGCCATACTTTATCTAAGGGAAGAAAGCTTTATTGTTTTCCTAACACACTACATTTTAATAGTTTTTAATAATACATCTTTAAACCTAATCTCCACACTAGTAGGTAAATACATTGCAGCAATACATATATCGGTTTTGCTTGCAAAGGATTTGTGATTCCATTCAGCCAGCCTTGTGATTCAGATTATACTCTCCAACTCTCATCACTATTATGCCCAATCTCAATACATATGCACTGCAGCCAAATCTGATTGGCTTTTAGTTCTGCCCCCTCCCTCTTCCAGTTTGAGTGTTACTGCACAGAAGATTACATGAAGCATTGAAAAATAGTTTTGGGCTTCCTTGCTGATAAATCTGATAAATTGCCCAAGGGCTAACTGAAGGAATGCACTTGGCAGGCTGAAACAGCTTATGCTAATTGGTAGGCAGTGATTTAGCATTGTCACACTGCAAACTGCTCCGATCTCCAGATAAGACAATTTGCAATAACTTTAAAAAAAAAACCCTCAAAAAATCATTTGTTTAACCTCTTGCCGTCCGCCCGTAGTAAAAAAACGGATGGACGGCACTGCAGCATCTGCGGGTTGCCGTCTCCAGACGGCAATTTTTTTCTGCTCGCGCGCGCCCCCTAGCGGGCACGCACGGGCAGAAAAGACCCGCTAAATGCACACACCCGTTACCGGGTGTTTCACATATAGGCGATCGGCGGGTCCATAGCCCGCCGATCGCCTATATGTGCTAATGTTTTATCATTTAATATAGGGGAAACTGTTTTTTTAAAAAAAATTTCGGTAATTTTTCCTTAATATAGTAAAAAAATAAAACCCCCAGTGGTGAATAAATACCACCAAAAGAAAGCTCTATCTGTCCCCAAAAAAGGGTATAAAATTTATTTCAGTACAGCGCTGCATGACGGAATAAATGTCAGTCAAAGTACCGCAGCGCTGAATACTGAAAAATGGCCTGGATGGGAAGGGGGTTTAACACCGCGGATGTCAACTGGTTAAGAAAACAGTATACATTGAGTCATGATGCCAAACATGCTGAAAATAGATTTTGGATTTACATACTTTCTAAATTGTACATTTTGGGAATTAGGTGGGTATGGGCAAAAGGTGTAGCAAAAGCAGAATGGCTGAAAAACTAGTAAGTTCTTGCTCTCATTCTTATTGTATTAGGACACATTTAAAATGGTATTTTGGACATTTATTTTTAACTTCATAAATTGTACATAGAAGGCATTCTATGTACAATAGAAGGCACATAAGAGGTGTCATTTTTGTGAAATGGGAATCTTAGCTCCAAAATCTTACATAAAATAAAGAATCACAACACCTCCAATGTTTTTATCATCCGCTCTTTAGTATTTCTCTTCGATAGTTGTGTGTATTCCACGATACATTTCAACATTGTTGGAAAAGTCTTTTTTAGTCCCTTAAAGTTAGCTTCATCCCTGGAGAATTATATTTGCGTGTGTCCAACAAAGGAGGTGAAATCAGTGTCACACCAAGCTATCCGTGACCAGCAACCTTCATCAGACCATACAAGAAAGACCCTTTCACATATCCCCAGCAGAGTACCATGGATGCAGGGCCAGGAATGTTACAGGGAACATCCTTTGCAGAGCGCAGCTGTAAGTCTGAAAACTGGTTCCGCATGACTGCCGACAGGCCGAGCAGACTCCACAGAGATATGAACTCTTTGACCATGAAAGTGTGAGACACACATAGGCACTGGGCCACATTACTTTTGAGTATTTCTAGGGATTGGCAAATATGTTTTAGGGGCACAAATATATATATTTTCAGCATCGGCATGAGAAGGGCAACTTTTACGAAGTTCTACAATTTTTATAGATTGTCTAAGAGTCCGTTCCACCAAGAAAGAAAAAATTGCCATTTTACTTTTATATACTGTTAGACACTGTGTATATTTATGATATTTATTTAAGTTTCTCGTGAACAATTTGAAAAATGCAGGGCTTTTAAGAGATGTATTATTATTTTATACGATATATAAATTAAATATATTTTATTAAATATATACAATACAGTTCTCTGTGTATAATTATATATTTAATATTGCAAACACATATTAAAAGTTGAAATGTTTAATATCCAATATAGATTCCTACCATCTTCTGGTATTGCTATACAACAATCCTGCTCATGAAAAAATGCTTATAAACTACTTAGGTCAGTGATTCTGAACTGTATTACGTGCAATGGTGAATTTGGTTTAAAAAGCAAAAGAATCTCCTGATCAGAAGGAGCCCAACTAATATTACCAGTTGAGGACCATTGTTTCCTAACTCTCAAACATCAGTTTGATATTTATATAGTAGAAATCATAAGAAGGCATGTAGAACAACTGCAATGTTCAGGAGTAGTCTGTCCCTTTGCTCTGCCAGAGGTATTTATCTACTTTTGCCATATTACCATCGCTAATGCGAGGCCCCCTGTGCAAACGCTTCCTGCAACGGTATTGAATGAAGAAAAATAACAGCATATTTTGTCTGTTTAAGGTGAGATGAGAGGTCTACTGGGTAAAGAAGGGGTTATATGGGGTGCTGGCTTCTTTTTGTTTGTTTACATATGTTACATCACTGTAGCAAGACAATTACCTTTCTCCATCATAGAAATTACATTGGACTGTTATAGTGGTGTTTTTATAAAGGAAATTACATACTATAATTGAGTTATTATATTCACACAGTGGACATTGTACTAGTAGGACTTCTGAGAGCTCAGAGGTCAGTTATATTTACCTCTCTAAATCCAGATAATATAATTGCATGACATGCATTTATTATAATAAAGAACATAAGCAGGTGTGTTAGTTAAAGCATTTGCTTTTGTTGGAGTTGCTAAGTAGTAACCTATTAATTGCATTGGATCAATACAACAAATTGAAATATTATTTTATTCCAATTTAATACACCTTGTGAATGAAACTGTGGTTGCTGACTAGTAGTTAGGGAATCTGTCCTAATTAAATTTGTGGGGGTTCATCTAATCCTGTTTAAAAACTGCAGACCTCAAACTTAGCTGTAAACCCCATTGAAGTCTATAGGAGGGCAAATTTTGATACAAAATTCTGGCCATTTTCAAGGTTAATAGGCAACTATTGTCAAAAAAAGGCTTGGAAAGCTGGGCATTGTCATAAAGTCAGAAGTGGGTCATTTTAACATTACTTTGAGGCTACACTTGAAAAACGTCAGTCCTTTAAATTAAATGCTGTCAGCTGTATGTGGATTTACAGAACAGCACAGCAAAAAGGTGTCACATATTTGGATGTGTAATTGATTTTTTAACTTTTACATTTGTTTACTTTTACATTTAGCTTGGCTTAAATACAACAGCAGCACCCCAATCATATTTTTTAGGTAGTTTTGGATGTGATTTGTTATCTAGTGATAATAGGCCAGAATTGAATGGTGGTAGTAGCTGTCGCAAGAGATCTACAATCTAAAGTAAAGTTTACTAAAAAATAAAGCTAAAGCTCTCAACTTCATACAAATTTGCCAGTGGTAAGACAGTGTAATAGTATAGACTGTGAGTTCCTTTCTTTGTTGTACCATACTGCATTTTCCTAAAAGTTTACAAAAATGTCAAAACATTGCACTTCAGAACTACAACCCAACATTCCCTGAACCCCCTCACATTCCGGTATCCCCAACAATTCCTAAAGTATTGAAATAAAGACTACAGCTCTGTGTTTGGGGGAAATTAGAGTGTATTATCTGAAACAATAGTCACAAATATTAAATAGTTGATAAGGTTGAAATAGGATACAGGCCCATTAAGTTTGTGCGTGTGTTCGTGTGTGCTTGTATGTGTGTGTATGTATGAGTTTGAGTCTTTAAGAATTCCTGTACCCCATTATAATAGGCTAAATGAGGAAGACATCTACAAGTGTTTTTTAATCTAACTACTCTTAGCATATACCACTTCCTAGGGCAGGGACTTCTACAATTTCACTGTTTGAACAATAAAAAACCCCTTTTGCAATTAAACTACTTTCATTTAGTCTCAAATTGTGGCGTCGTGTCTTCTTCAGGGACCTTTGAGTAAACAGTATATTACAGTTATTATAATTACCTTTGATATACTGTATTTATACATTGTGATCAAATCCCACTTATATGCTTCTTCTCTAGAGTTAATAAGTGTAATCTTTGTAATTGTTTCTCATAGCTGAGGTCCTCCAGCCCCTTTAAAAATGTTGTTGCCCTTTGCTGAACTCTTTCTAGTTCAAGGACATAATTTCTGTGGATTTGTGACCAAAACTGAACTCCACATCAAAGATGAGGCCGAACCAATTGTGTAAAGGGGGAGAATTACTGATTTATCACTTGAATGTATGCCCTTTATAATGTATGAGAGTATTATTCTAGCTGTGTTAGCCGCAGCATGGTACTGCATCTACAAGGACTCCCTTCCATAAATATTTTGCATACGTATTTTTAGCACCCAAGAGGCTTTTCACTTGCTGGACAGTATATGTGCAGCTTGGTTAGGCCACAATATGAGTGGAAGAGATGAGAGATTGAGTTAATAATGCATACAGTGTATTATTTGGGAGGCAGTAGTGACAAATATTGCACAGTGGCTGGACAGTGCAGTTCTGCCAATGGTATTGCATGATAGAGACATTGGCTGTTTGCTGTCTAACAAGATCAGCTACAGTGATTCCTTTAGCATAATTAGAGTCTCTTACTGGATATCTTTACATGCCTGGTTGACTTTTAAAAAAATGTTTGTGGCTACTAGTCTTTGTTATGATATAATTAAGCTTTGTGAAGGTATCCTGGAAAATAAGGTTGCCAGTTCAGATGCTTGCTTCACGTATCACACTCGATTACATCACAGAGGTGATGACTACAAGCAATACCATCTTATGGGTAGCAGTACAGAGAACAATGTCTCTAATGGGTTTTAAAACTTTCTGAAGCGCAGAAAGAACTACATTGCAATCCCACAGAGACACATGGGTACAAACAGGGGGAGCTACAAGATCTTAATCAAGGAGTGAGAGACCAACAGTATCTAAACCAGACTGAGAGAGCAGAAAACTGATCCTTGATAGTGTCAACTTTTTTCTAGAATTTTCATTTGTTTTTTTTTATTTGTATTTTTTCTTGATAGGTCGTTCTTGCCCTGGTCAAGTAATCACATGCAGTGATGCAATGAACATTGTGTCCTACTTAAGGCAAGAATAAGTCCTTGGCCTCAAACCTTTCCTCCCAAGGCTGCCTCAGCCCTGGTCAAGCAAACATGGCTATAATAAAAAAGGCTTACAAGAAATTATATCCATGGAATACCACTGCATGTCAAGGGTGTACCACTGGTTTGAGGTGGCCCAAAATGCACTGGGGGCAATAGCCTGCCCTGCTGCATGTGTACTCTTGGAGAAGACCTTCAGCATAGTGGGGGGATTTGAAGCTGACTTTTAATAAAATGAGTCACACCTGGATCACAGAGGACTGCCAGACACCCACTGCAGATGTTACTGATACTATCAATACATTTATCTTTCTTACTATTAGTACAAACACTACTTGGGGATATGGGGATATGGCAGGGGCTGCGGTGCAGCAGAGGGAAGATGTGTTTTGGGTTGTAGGGTATTTTTTAGGATTTTAGTTGTTTGTCCAATGTGTATTTATGGTGTTTGCAATATTTGGAATAAAACTATTTTGATTAAATATAAATTGATATTCACTATCCTTCTATGTTGGGATCTCTGTTAAAGGGGAAATAGACTTTCGAGTATTTGGGGTTCACAGTGTTTTTAATTTTATTTTTAAAGGATTCAGTGAGATTTTAGAATCTTTTAGAATCTTTTTATTTGTTTATGTGTATTTGCTTGATATTTGTGTTCTGTTGCTTTTTTTTTGCTGTTTTTTTTCTTTCTGTCAAAAAATTATAAAAATATTCAGACTAATGAGGGGCATTTTTTGGGGGTTTTTTTGGCCAAAAGAGCTCCAGGATTGTACTTCTGTAACCCTCAGGAGCCAGAAAAATCCCACTGTACACTTAAAAACCATCAAAACCACATGCATTTTGCTTTTTTCATTGACTTAATACACTTTGCCAGAATGGCAAAACTTCACCCATATCTTCCAATATTCAATAAAACCTCTTAATTAAAAGTCATCTTTAAACTCTATGTAATCCCTACAAAAATGGATTTTATTTACTCCCTTTTGGTCTGTTAAAAATATCTTGAAAGTGTTTTGTTATATTTGTTTGTTCAGAGCGAAAAAAAAAAAAACAGATTGATCTTGCCAGAAATCTAGCAAGCTAATCACTTCCAATGCTGTCTTCCTCAGTTTTCTGTTATCAGCTATCTCTACAGAGTATGAACAGCCCTGCACAGTTCCTATATGAACTACTGAATACCACCTCCCTATTTTAGGACAATAATGATCTGTGGTCATAAAACACTACATGTCTCAGGGTAAGTATTGTTTCACTAGGAGAGGAAGTGTATTACTGATGGGATCACTACATAAAAATAAAGGGGAAAAAAGCCTAGAAAACGAATGCAGCCACCACATCTAATACCTGGTAAGCTGCAATACATTACATTTTATGTGGCTTTAAATATGCTTTAATCACTAGTGTAGAGTACAACAAATATGTATATGCTTAGCTAGGAATCTCTGGCAATCTGGCAGCTCTGGCATCTGCTAGAAGGGCTTTCACATTTGAGAGCCTTTGTGAGTTGGTAGCAATTTCTGTGGGTTGCTCAGCCTAAATTAGCCCTATTTCAATAAAGTGCAACAATGTACTGTAACAAATGTATTGTGCCATCCTTATGATGATAAAAAGAAGGAAGAGGTACCAGTATGTGAATATTATTGCATATTCAGCTGGGTTGTACTTTCTTTTTGCTTTACCATTTCATTCTACAGTTGAGTTTTAGAACTGTATCTTATTTTGATAAAACCTTTGCAATCATCAAAAATTAATGCTTAGGTTGGAATTAGAATTTTCAATTGTTAAGATGCTCAAAGTGATGGGCGGTTTTTAGATCTTATATCTTAATGGACATTTCACCTATTTGTGGGTAGTATTAGCATTTGTTTTATCGTCTACTGCCCATTACTCTGCTATTTTTGGCTGCTGTGCTGAAAGTTCTCTGAATCATAATAGTGCACACTATTGATGTGATAAGAATATGTTGTATACATATACACACAGAAAGGTCTTTCATTGTGACAATAAATAGCTAAGCAGCTAAGCATATATACCCGGGGAGTGTATTAGGGGAGGGATTACCAGCACAGAGGTCTTCAGGTACTGCTGAGTAGAGAGTGGATTAGCATATATTAGTAGGAGTTTAGTTAGAGAGACAATTGACAGACCCAGAATTTAGCAGTTCCTAATTTATGCTAATTCACATGATAAAGTGACTTGCTGAAGGTCACACAAAGCCTCATCTGAAATACACTCACAAGGCTTACAATATACAAAAGCCAACTCTCGTCACAGAAATTCCCCACCAGTTGCTCTTTGCCAAGACCTTTATGCACATACAATTGCTGGTCACTACACTCTCAGATTGACAATAAAAACAAATAAATCTTGAAGAAAGTAGCAATCGTGTTACTTTCTACAGTGTTACAATGAAACATTGTAAAAATAATATATTGCATTTTCAACTTTTTTATGCACATTTGGAAACAATTTGTTAACATAAATGCTAGGCTGCTTACATACAGTAAATTTAATGTTTAAAGTAATAGGCATGTTACTATTTATTTAATCACACTGCATGATACTGAAGACAATGTATCCAGATGTACATAATCTAATCAATGAAAGTCAGTATCTTATAAGCTTGTCACTCTAATTTTCTGTGGTCTGTGCAGAAATCAGAAATGCAGAAAAAACATAAATAAAAATAAATAAATAAATAAAAAGAATTAATACACTAAAAAAAAAAAATAAACACACACACACACACACACACCATGGTTATGTTTGAATAAATGCTTTTATCCTAAATAAAAGTAAAGCCTGTGATTTTCAGACTGTAGTAGCAAACAATATTTTTCCTGTACTGTTTTGGTCAATGTAATACTCAATCATCCATGATGGTCACACAGATATTTTGTATTCAATAGGTTCAACTTGTCAAGTAAAATATCTCTAAATATTTATGCCTGTTTACAAATTTTTTATTGTGTATAAACAGACAATGTTGTGTATTGTTTTGTGAATTATGTTTTGTAAGACTAGTGTTGAATATGGAGCCACCACTATTTTTCAAGTGCTCAAGTTATGTAAGTGTAAAGATGAACCTTTATTAAAACAAGGAGCTTCCTGCCTCGTTTGCTACTTTTGCAACTTCAGTTAAGTAAATATTCTATTAGAAAAAAACCTTTAGTATCACATCACCTGCCATATCAAATTAAGGAGTCTCTTTTTTGGCTACTGCTATCCCCTCTGGAAAAATAGAAAGTAAGGCTAACTTTGGTGTTCGTTCCACATCTGTATTCATTATATGTTCATACATGTCAAACACTGCTGCCAAATGTTTATTTTTAAAATAAAGATTTGTAAATGCTTAAAAGCTACTGAGAAAAGTTATGAAAGGAAAGTCTAATGTTTTGAGCGCTCTTCGAAGGAGAAAGGTCGGATGTTGTTTGCTGGTGTGTGGTTCCAGGTAAATCCAGACCGGGGGTGTCCGACGTGTGTGCTAAAGAAAAACAAAAAAGGAGAGAACGGAGCGCCACAACCTTGCACAATAACACAGATAGGACATGGCGAGGGGTATAAGGTATCAGACTCACCTGTGGGTGGGTGAGCAATCGCTTCAGTACGGGGACGGAGGGAATGTGATGTAGGGTGGCAGGGCCGTTCTCTTCTTTTTAAAGCGTTATTAAAATACATGCTCCCCACTGAATTTAAATTTATTTTTTGCATTTCTACCGGTCCCACAGGGCAGTTCCCAGCCCCAAGGAGAGATTTTCAAGTATCATCCACCTTTAACTTCAACAGGGTTCACATTGAACTTAAAAATTTGCAGACTTTTTGAAGATTTTTCCAAACCTCCCATGAAACAAACCCATGCATGTTCAGTTCATTACTCTTAGTACATTATTATTTCTTTAGATATTAGAAAGGCTTACACCACAATGACATGAGAGACTGAATATATTTAATAAAATGTGGATATACTTGGACTTCAATACATCTCCAGCAACTAGCTTACAGTCCAACAGTTTGAATTTGCTATTCCACTTCACACCAGGCCCCTCTATCTTTTGGTACAAATATCTCATATTTGTTACGATGGACATTCGTTGAATGAAAATGTATGAGGTATCCAATGATTTTCTTAGTTTTTTTCATTATGTATTTTAGCTCTGAAATTTACATTGTGATTTATTGTTTACATGGTAACAGCAATCCAGTGGTCTTTGTTGAGTTTGTAAAATACTTGCTTACACACTTTTTTAATAATATCCTTCCTTGGAAGTACGGTACTATTTGATTTATGCTTGCCTGTACTGTATAATCCCTCTGCTATCCTGTTTAAAGCAGAAGTGTATTTTTTAATGCAAGCAGTGTAATTACCTAAATTTGATTTTTGTATCGGTCCTTTTTGCAGTCCCTGTACAGCAGAGCTCGGACCTGGAAGAGGAAGAAGCAGCACAAGGAGCATGAATGATAGGAGACTCACCACTATGCTGCTTATAGGAATGTTGACTTTCAACCCAGAAGACAGAGCGCATCTACTGGAGGAAAAGAAGTACTGCTAGGACAGCTGTGGGTTGAAGGTGCTTTTTATTTTAGCTTTTATTTATTTTCTTAATTTAAACTTTAATAATATTTTAAAAATGATAACATTTGTACAAAAACATAAATAAATTAGCTCAAAACGATATAACCTAAACGATAATTTAAATTGACCATGAACCACTATAGTTTCCCTTTAAATAAATGTCAAGGTGTGCATCTTCCTTTTAAGGTGATGTATTGTTTGAGCAGCTTGCTGCTAATTGAACAATTTTGTTGTACAGAATGGCAGGCAATAAGCACGAAGACAGTGAGGTGGTTGAGGACAGATTTAAAGGATACACTGTGTTATATATTCCACTTGCCATGTAGCATGCATTTTTCTTGTCTAATATCACTGTAATGAGCAGCATAAAAGTAGCAGTGAAATGGGTGGACTTCTAACTTAAACTAAAAGGTAAATCTCCAGTAAAGATGGGGCGGAAATGAACAGTGTCATTTTGCATTCCAAATGTTTCATCTGCTAAGGTGGCTGCAGTTGGTGTGTTTTGTACATTACAAAAGAAAAGTGAAGGTTAGATTGCTATTTTACCATTTAAATATGTCGTTCTGTAATTGGAATAAACATTCAAATTTCACCAGCATATTTCTCATTAGCTTCACATCAATACCTGTGCTGAAAACATGGGTCACTGAACTGAATTTCTCACTGCCCAATTGAATTCATTAATCATTCCCCAGCGCTTTGACTTTATAAATAGATGGACTGTTTTAAGATGGTGTTTTGCTCTAGTTAAAGCAGTAGCAAATTATCAGGAAAGTTTTTAAGCCTATCCTGTGTTATGCATTTACCCTGCGCTTACATACAGCTTTAGTCAAGGTTGTTACTGACTGTTTGGATTCCGCATTCACATGATCATGACAGTGATCAAAGTAAATAAATAAAAAATAATGGTGTTGATCGTATTGGAACACCCCTGCTATTTAGGAACCTCCTTTCCTTTCTCGGAATCTTTCAACTCCTGTTCAGTAATGGTAATTTATAAAACACTACAGTTTCCAGCCTGCTGTGCTGTTTTTGCCATAAATGTGCTTGTTTGCCCACCTAAAAGAAGTCAAATGAACCCCAGTGGCACTTCAAACAGAAGTTGCAGTCTTTAAAGAAGCTTGAGGCCTCCAAAGGATCACTGAGTTCAGACTGTGATCCTTGCTGTTCCCTATATATTGTGAGCTGTAATGTATAGAGAAGACCAAGTACATTTGTGTCCAAAGCAGATAGGAGGAAGCATGGCAAAATATGGCCTGTCTAAAGGGAAGCAGGGGGCAGGCAGCTGCCATGCACTAATGACTTGAGCAGGAATGGCTATTACCACAGTCTGTCAGCATTCCTGACCAACTATGTGTAAGGATGCAGAAGTGATTAAAAAATTGCAACCAATAAGCACTAATATTAAGACATGCCTTGCAATGATGTCAGTATTCACCCATACTCATCATGCACCAAAAGGTTGCCACTCAAACTGTTCATGCTTGAGCTTCCAAAGTCACTCATGTGCTAGCATTCTTAAAAGACCTCCTTAATCACAGCAAATGGGGATTAAACCTGTCCTGCTTTTTGGACTCAGTTATTCTTACATGTTTGTTAAACGATTAGCACTCTTGCCCCTCCAGGGTCCTGAGTACAATTTCAACCAATAATACTATGTGCATGGAGCTCGTAGTTTCTTGTGTAGGTTTCCTTGTGGTGTTCTGGTAAAATAGTTGCGCACACGTAATTGTGCTAAGAATACTCGACTGTAAGCTCTTGTGGGAAAGTGTGTTAGAGGAATGCTTCTATATACTCTGTAAAGTGTTGCATAGATTCTCAACACTATATATGTAGGAGAAATAAATGTTAACATAACAAGGCCAAAAATACGTACCCACCCTCTGTGACTAAATCTACTAAACAGTATGTATTGGGTCTGCATTAAAATATTGGGAAATAGGAGAAAAAATCTAGAAGGTATGTTGCCAGCAAACCATTCTGCTTCAGAATATCATCTTTATTTGTATTTCTTTAGCATGACATGTAAATGCAATGTTTTGGAGCCTCACAGGACCCCTTCATCAGGAAAAGTGTCCTTTGCTTGAAGAAGGGGGGTCCTGTGAGGCTCCGGAACGTTGCATTCACATGTCATGCTAAAGGGATACGAATAAAGATGAAATTCTGAAGCAGAATGGTGTGTGGACAACATATCTTCTAGAGTGTACACTGTAGCACCATCCATCAGTTGCTTCAGCACACGTTGGATTCTGGGACACATCGCTACAGTGTGCAAAGAGGACAATACAAAGACTAGAAGAACAAACACACACATGGGTGGAAATCCAATTTATTAGGCTGGAACAAATTGCGTCCGTAGGTGTGCATTTAATAAACTGTGAAAGAGTGTGGCTTTTCTCACCTTAGCAAAGTGAAAAGTCTAGAAAATGGTGTTTAATAACCCGTGATAAGTCAGGTAGGAACTGAAATATCTCAACTCTTCTCATCCTGGTGATAAGTATACAGAAAGTAATGGGAATGTACCTGTTTAATAAAGGGAGAAAAGTAGAGAACAGCTTTATCACTGGATAAGTATTGTGAAAAGTACCCTTGATTTAGCACCCTGTCAGACCTGGTGATAAAGCCCTTTTTCTCGAGAAGCACTGAGCAAAGATACAGATACCTCCTCCTCTGTCACTCAGTTCTTCTCTGTTTGAGTGGTATGTTCTATTACCCGCCGCTGCTGGCGATCCCGATCTCCGATGTGCCTGGACAAACTACAGTGTAGACAAGCTGCGCTGCGAATTGGAAGGTTACTTTTTTTTCGCATCTCTTCGCCTGCAGTGTGTCACAGCCTTGAGAGGGAAAAGGAGGGAAGTCTGTCTTAATGCCACCCTTCCCTCATGAGAGTGACAGTGGCAGTTTCAAGTCCCCTCACTGTATCTGTGTAGTGTGAGGTAAAGTTCAGTAAGGTCAAACATGGTGTATTAAACGAACCACTATGTCGTCATCCTGATATCACAAAATTGGGCTCATACAAATAAATGGGTAAAAGTGCAGTAACCCATATTCCTAATTTATAGTGAAAGTACAGTGCAGTATTAGTGAACACATTTTTAAGGTATTATTGCAGATTTTACCTTTATACCTTTATTTTTGACTTGACCAATTTTTTATGCTTGGGATTTCATATTTTAGTTATGTGTAATAATATGTAGATTAGCCACTAGAGGGAATTCTAAGTGACTTGATGGTATTGCCTTTCTTATTATGTAATAGCTGTTGATGGGATGTCAGCCACAAGGTGTGCATTTTTTTCAATAAACAAATAGGCTGTTTACTTTGCAGGAGAATTTGCACTTTGCAGAAGAACTTTTCCTTAGCTTTCCTTAGTAAATGTGGTAAAACAAATCACTTTGCAAATAATACCCAATCATGAGCAAGGAACATAAAAAATAAAAGAAAAACTGTTTTTTTTACTTGCATATGATTGGGTGATGGAAGTCACCTCATTCACTAAGCTAAGGGAAAGTTCACTTGTAAAGTGCATATTCCCTTGAAACGTAAACAGCCTATTTGCCTTTAGTATACCAACTCCATTATCTATTGTGAGAAAGAGCAGTAAAGCACACATTGTACAAAGCAGAAAGTAAGTTTGAGTTTCTAATAAGCAAAAATAACTGGTCACATGTACTACAGTATATCATTTACAAATTAAATCTAGAAAAAAGGTTTTCAAAACAAGGCAAACATTGATCAGATCATTTGCAACAAGCAAATTTATTTTACATGCACAACTAAAAAAACTGAGAAATCTATATGTTTCTTTTCATCTGAATTTACTGTAATGGAATCAGTGAATTAGGTACTCGGATCAAAAGTGATATTTCCATAACAAACAGAATCTTGATGGGTCTGCAGAGGTGAGATGTCTGCGCTATTGTACCTGGCTCTGTTTCTGCCCACCATTGGGTGCTTCTTCTAACAGGAGTTTTACTAGATGTTCCCATACTTCCTGTCGTGTTCATAATTTTATAAAATATATAAAAACCAGGGGAAAAAAAGGAATAATGTAACGTCTTTCTGATTTACCCAGCGGTCTGACAAAGTAATTGAACAAGGTAGTTGCCATATGGTTTGCTAACCTCAGTTTGAGGGCTGGCCTGCTGCCACCCCAAGTCCAACCCCACCTCCTGTCACTCAGGATTAGCTTGAGTAGGGAGTTGCATGAAATAGGGTAAGGTAAATCAACCCTTGACTTCTTTGGCTAAAGTTAAAGTGACACTAAACTCAGGAATTAAATCCTAAAAATACATTCAAGTACCTTAACTATTAACAAACATATATCTTATTTGTCTATCACTCGGCTGTAGATCCTCAAATCATCTCTGAATTCATGCTGACATGCTAAAGTACTCACCTCTCCAAGCTTGCTCCCGTGATAGACTATGGGGTCTATTCACGAAGCTGCCGAAGGATCTGGCCGACTATTCGGCCCCCGGGCTATTCACAATAGCCGTACAGCTCCCGATCATGGCCGAGCCAAATAACTTGAAAACAAATAAGTAACCTAAACATGAGATTGTAGTCCATTACGGGAGTGAGCTTGGAACAGTGACTACTTTACAACACACACAAAGACCATAGGGAACAAAAGGAGCCACCCTCCAGGAAAGTGTCAGTAGTAACTCAGAGATCATTTGAGAATCTACAGCTGAGTGATAAACAAATAAGATACATTTTTGTTATTGGGTAAGGTACTTGAAGTAATTTTTAAGATTTACCTTTTTAGTTTAGTTTTACTTACTTGCAAGGTTGTTACTGAAGTTACTGAATGGTATGTGGAGACACATAAACATCCCTGCAATTTACCCAACTAGCTACTTTACTCAGGTTTTATGAAACCAAAATGATTCTTTACACCTTAGTGTACCACATGTAAATGCAAATGTGCAGGGTAAACAGCAAAAGAGATGTTATATTCCATGTAGTAGTATCACAATCATATGCATAGCAAAGGTGCAACATACACCTATGACAAATTCTAAGATTTAACAGTTCAGAGTATCATGCTATATGGGGAACTTCACTTTTAGTGATGAAAGCAGCAGATACCATTCCGTTATAGAAAATCTATGTAAAAATTGTACAGTACAGTGCAGTAAAGTGATGGGCTGGTGTTTAAACAGCATGGGTTCATTAACAAACAACTATAACAGGGTCAAGTGCATCTGGAGTTATGTGAGCAGAGGAAATGTGACAGTGGGCTTCTTTTAAAAGCTCATCTTTTAATTGGGATTCAAAAAAGACAAGAGAAGCTGGTTGATGGATTATTGAGCGGCAGAGAGTTCAGACTTTGCTAGTAATGAGAGGAAAAGGTTTGAGGCGTAATAGCACTCTAATGGTAAAATGAGAGAATATGAGGCATTTTTTGATTTAGGAATAGGTGTCATGTGAGGTTGTAATGAGGGAATATATGTATAATATTCCTCTTGACTTTGTAGGCGAGAAAACCAGCTGTATCCCTAATGAAACAGAATAAGGAGGGTGCATTTATTTGTATAATAAAATGTGTTATTTAATATTTACTACATATGAGCACATCCCTCTATGAATATTGGATTACTGAACAAAATTGTAATGTATTATTATCTAAATGGATAGAACAATTACTCCACCCAGATGGGTGACCTATATTGTTTCGAAACTGAACATTTTATATCAATTTCAGTTTTACATCTGTTAGTTCTTAATTAATTATTATAGCTTCAACCAGTTCTGTATTCAGAAAAAGTATTCTAAGTGGCAGTCAACTTATGGAAAGCACATAACAAAATTGGGTGGAGTTACAGGTGTGTCAAGAAGCCTATACCAAGAGCATGGTGCGGTCCATAGAGCCATGCCTGGTCGTGCACCTCTGCGTAGATGTGCTTGTGTTTGTGTGCGCCTTCGACAGCATCCGCACAGGTATGCATGCACACCTGCTACGTATTCTGGCGCCAGACAGGCTATTTAGGTTTTGACTCCCAGATGCCCTGTGTTTGAGTTATTATCAGCTTCCCACATACTATGATCCTGCATCCTGACCCTGCTTCCTGATACCAACCTGGCTTGTCCTGACCATTCTGCTGATCCTCTGTCTTCCCTGACCACGGTTTGCTCCTAACTCTGCTTCTGCCTGCTGTCCTGTACTGCGCTGTCCGCACATTCCTGACCTTGGCCTGTCCTTAATTATGATCCTGCCTGCTGATTTGGTACCTCATTGCCCACACGGTTTGACTCAGCTAATTCCTGACCTTGACTCTTTCTGCACTGCTTCCTCTGGTGTGTATCTCCTGTGCTATCTTCATCCAGAAGATTGTCATCGGGACAAGCAGTTCTGTCTGCTTTGAAGTCTTGTGGCACTCGTGCCCCTCCGAGCCCTGACACCTGTTCCACCATTCAGGGGTTTTGGGCCAGAGCTCAAGAGAGGCCTCTCTCATCACTTCAAGCTCCTTAAAGGTACATTACAAGGTGTGACTTCAAAAGATTAGGACATAACAGAGTTGACAGATGATGATGAGAAATTTGGCATGAGATCTATTTTTAGAATATTGGCAATTACCCTACAAATGACAGTAACTACGCTATTTCTTTCAACCCAGTGGGTTTAATTGATCCTTAACACAACTGTATAAAAAAAGTATCAAAATGGAAAATGTTCCTGTTACAGCTGTTAAAGTCCTGATGATGACATGATTACCTTTTACACACATTTTTTTTACTTGATTCCATCAAGAAGCAAAACATGTTTTCTAAAGCAGTAAGCCGTGCTTTCACTTCCTGAAGCTTTTACACTTAAAGGAGAACTATGGGGTTAAGGCTTTTCCCCATAGTTCTCCTTAGGGTAACGGGAGGACACAAACTAGCGTCCTCCCGTCCCCCTAAGTTCAGTATACCGCGAGCTACAGCTCACGGTATACTGAGACGCCACCGTATACCGCAAGCTACTGCTCGCGGTATACTGAGACGCCGCAGCTGAACCGGATCCCGACAATTATGTCTGGATCCGCCCAGCTGTGTGAGTGACAGCTGGCTCTGCCTATCTCGAGGCAGAGCCATCTGTACCCGCATCCTCCCCTGTCTGATCCGCCAGTCAGCGCTGGCGGATTGGAGCGGGGAGGGGGGAATCCAGCCCCTCCCCTGTCACGGCAGAGAGCTGTGACAGGCTCGAGAGGTGAGCGAACGCCAGTATGTGTTCGCTCACCTCACGATCTACTGAGCCGACCTGTGACAGTCTCATTGTCACAGGTCGGCTAGAACTATGAGGTGAGTGAAAAGCACTCACCTCATAGTTCTCCTTTAAGTCAACTCTAATGAAAGCTGCTGTTAGCCAAACTCTGGAAACAGAACCAGAAGCAAGTATAGCACTTTGCAAGCTGCTGCAAAGGTGTGTTTTTTCCAGGAAGTAGCATCAGTTCGAGAAATTGGAAAACTAAGAAACTGTCCATACCAAAACTGGTGGTACAATATAGTTTAGCAAGAACCATTTGCACAATCACAGCTGATTCCCTATACAATGCTCCTGAAGCCAAAACTGGCTCCATGTACTAAACTGTAGAGTCCCACAAAACAACTTACAACAGGAAACTGGGTGTATGACACCTCTCCCACACAGATGAAATTATTCAAGGATAGCAGTCTACTTTGTACACCATCTTATACAAAATATAACACCACAGCTTGCTGGAATAGGCACAACCTCTGCCTTGGCATTGTTGCCCAACTTTTGACTGTACTCTTTAGAACCTTGGCAAACATTTTCTGTCTTTCTGACTCTCTACCTCTAACTATAACATGCTTATCACTCAAAAGTCTGTATAAAAGCCTGTATGCTTCATGCAGGTGACAACCAACCTGCATGAACGCCCAACACCCAACCCTACATCACTGCTTTTGGGGGTGTCCAGAGATATCGGACTTTTGGAACCAAGTTCTTGTATATATCAACACTATTGTTTCCTGGAAACCAGACTTGGAGTACTCATTGTGCCTTTTTGGCTACCTGGACCGTTCTACCAACAATCAAGGTCAGACCAAATATAAAGGACTGGACTGGGTGCACATCTGCCTCCTGGTGGCTAGGAGATGTCTCATGAGACACTGGAACGCCCCATCAGCCCCAAAGGTACAGGAAATCATTAAAGACTTGACAGAGTTACTTGCCAAGGAAAGACTAGAGGCCGAAATGCAAAAAGATAAACAGGCCTCATCCTTCTTCAAAAGATGGAAACATTTCATTGTGAAAACCTTAACGGTAGTGGAGATAACTCACCTGGTTCAGCCCTTTAGATATACAAAATGGTATTTAGAGGCAGATGTGTCGAACACGCTGGGGAGCCTGCGATTGGCGCAGGATTTGATTACCTCCTACCTGCCAGATACTTGGCCTCAGCCCCTACTAGATCCAGAAATTACATAGAGTTTGGTCCTGATAAGCAGTTGTTTAACAGGGGAGCGGATAGCACAGGTACCCTGACACATCCTACACGTCTGATGTATAATGAATACAGATATGCACACTTATGTAACCTGCTGATAGTATGTTTGTTTCATTTTTCTTTTGAAGTTTTATATGAAAAAATCAAATAAAATTAGTTTGAAAAAAAAAAAGAATCCTAAGATAACAAGGGTGACTGAAGGGCAGCTGTGGCCAGACTCTGGATATTAAAGTATTTACATATCCCTAACCTGCAATACAAAACACTATATAAAAGCTATCTCTGACCTCTCTAGCTGCTTGTTCTGCAGTACTGTAGTAACTGGTCATCAAAAATCTCAACATGGGCCCTAAAATTAGGTCTCAGTTGATTTCTAATATTTGTTTACATTAGAAGGATGATGGGCTGCCAAGATTCTGCGCCCCATCTCTCTATAGAAAATAACAGGGATTGGAGTTAATTCAGTGCCTCTGTTGTGGATTCTGAAGATTAATTTCTCCATAATGCCTATATCTACAGAAGTGAATTAGGATTTGTTTTATTGTGTTGTTAATGTTTTTTGTTTTTTTTTCCCCATAGGTTAATAGAACACACTTTTTATATCAGACAGCAAATGAACAGTAATCACCAGCACTCAGTGGAAAATGTTCAAATGGTAAAGTCCATTTAATCGGACAAATCGTCATATATGTCGCAATAGCCAACGTTTCGGGGCCACGCAGGCACCCTTCATCAGGGCAACAATGTGTTACATTGTTGTGTTACATTGTTGCCCTGATGAAGGGTCCCTGCGTGGCCCCCGAAACATCGGCTATTGCGACATGTATGCCGATTTGTCCGATTAAATGGACTTCACCATTTGAACATTTTCCACTGAGTGCTGGTGATTCCTGTTCATTTGCTGTCTGATGAGCATGGCATCATCCGTGAGTACCACTGCAAGCACCATCATTTTGATTTGGGCCGGGGGCGCTGTAAGGAGTCCAGGGGGACATACTGCTCTTCAACATACTTCAACACACTTTTTATATCACACCAAACTAAGAAGCACAATAACATATATTTGTTGTATTTGTACTTATCCCAAACAGCGAACAACACTGTACACAGGACTACAATTTGAAGCCAAGCAATCCAGGACTTATAAAGGGTAATAGCTGCTGTTAAAATGAGACTATGCTGCTACTGTGCAAATTACTAATTAATAATACAGTGACATTTCAATAAATATTTTGATCATGAATTTGTTTGGGCAGCTATCCATAAAGAAAATTGAGGCTTGGTAACCCAGCTATAAAGTACTCCCAGGGCCATCCATGTAATTAGGCAGACTGAGGCTGTTGCCTCAGGTGGCATCTCTTTGGGTCACTGGGTCATGTGGGGGTGGGGGGGGTAGCAAGCAGAGCGGATGCAAAATGTTTGCAGTGTGCTTGCCATCCCCTTTCTGGCCAGAGCATCCTAGGTTGCTAAGAGCTGGCTAGGGAGATGTGTAAGGGCAATACACATCTCTTGCTGGTGTCCTGCCGGGCTCCGGGCAACCAGTGACACCACTGGTTGCCAGGAGCTTGGTGAAAAGTCGGCCAGAGCATTACAGGGTGCTAAGAGCTTTGTGGGGAGATGCAGAGCCCTTACACATATCACCAATAAAATACCCATGATAGCAGTACACATCTTCAAATCACCTACACCAGATAAAAAGGCTATAGACTGAGTTTACATTTTCAGCCAATAACCTGTAGCTCTCCCATGAGATAATGATCACCTCTGCACACTGATCACCTTACTTGTTGGATAGCAGCTAATAAGAAAGACTAATTATTGGTTTGTTGGTGAAAGTAACACGGTTTAAGGATAATTTGTTTTTGTGCCATTACAACATACTGCCTATAGCCATGTAACTGTGCTCCAGTGATGTTACTTGAATATATGTCGATCAAAGCTCATAGGCACTTCTGCTTGATTCCAGTACAGCTAGTAGTTATGCTAACATTTGCTTAACAAAGGGGTCAATTAACTAAGATGCGGACGTTCTATTAACAGCATACAGTATTTTGTGCATGAAATAAATATCTAACCATTAAAAGCCTTTATTTATCAAAAAGTTGTTATTGTAACTTATATTTAGTAATGTATTACTACCTCAAATGGCTATTCTTGCGGCTCTCCTCAATAAATACTTCATCAAAACACACAATTATTGACAGCCTTAATGCAGCTTTTTTCAAGGAATGATAATCAATACAATAATCTTTGTAAATTGACTTTTATACTCAAGATATAATAAAAATGTATGAAATAACACCATTTACACAAGAGCTTCACTATCTCCTTGCGATAAAGTCTTTGACGGACAAATACACGTAATTATTAATATGTCAATATTGTGTGTGTTGTGCTTTAGCAAAGTGAGCCTTAAATGTGAAATGAAGTATCCAATAGATTTATTATATATTTTGAGATATGATATTCACATTTTCAGGTAATGCTAAATAGATTGGTTTGCAAATAACAATGGATCAGGACTTGGCTCTATTCATGAAAAGAATAAAAAGAAAATAGAACAAATAAATAAATTAAAATGTATCCAAACCTAAGAACAAAAATGTAACATACTGCAACATACCTGTCCTTCAATGTGGTCACTGCATCCGTTCCATTTTTTGACTCTTTTCTTCCTTTATTTTCACCTGATGATCCTGCTAATAACACACTTCCTGTCTTAAGGTGACAACGCTCACTCACGGTATTGTATCTATGAAGGAGCAGTGTTGTCACACTAGACTGCTCTACTGATCTCAATTACAAAGAGGCAGGTGTTCTGTAGTTCGCAAAAAAAGATTATAACATTATTTGACACATACATTTAGTACACAAGAAGTTACAAAGATGCAAGATTTGTACCAGGATCAACAGGTATCACTATTTCCAGAAAATGTACTTAGCTTAAGAAAAGAAAATGAATGCAGCCACTACACCTATGCTGCAATATATTTTTGTTTGTGACTTTAGCTACATTTTAATCACATAGTAAAACAGTCACATAGATTTATAGGAAATATCTATATATGTAAAACATACAATAGGAAAAAGGGGACGAAATAGAGCTACACAATCAAATATATATGTACTATGTCTTTGGTCTAAGTAGGCTGTCGTAAGTGTAGCTACATAATCACAGATAATTCTCAGAACCCATCAAAATACTTTTAACAGAATTTTAATTAATGTGACTTGGAAATAAATCATAAAATGTCAAGGTAGAAGTAAGAACTCAAAAGTGTGTAAACAGAATGTAATTCGCACGTTTTTGTAACTAACTTAACACCTCAAAATTTTCTATCACCTGTCCTGGTTTTTACCTTGAAGGCCATTCGTTTGGAATTGTCACTCGTTGTCATCCATAGATTATTTCCTGGAGGAGACATATATCAAGTTTGCATTTTATAAAGTTTCTTTTGACCACGGGATTTAGAATTCAAAAGATGGTGTCATAGTTCTGAGTGATGATGAACCTGATGCCCAGTTTCACATTTTATGATGCTGTCAATGTTCACACTAATGAGCTTTGATACAAGAAGGTACAACATAACGATATAACAAGGCCAGGCATATTTAAAAGGATAGAGATGGTATCACAGAGGTGTACCAATCCCATAATTCCTTAGAGGAGCAAATAACCTTTTCTCTTGATATAGGAATCAGGCATTGATCTGTCACACTGTTTGTTCTTGTAGAGCTCCCTGAGGTGCATTCAGTTTGAAACGTGAAGGTTAGTTCATTAGCCGTCCCTCACTCGTTTTTTTGAGAGGATCGGGATAATACTGTGGTTAGTTAATGGGTTTCTCTTGTTTCCCCCAGAGCTTTCCTGTCTGAAACCTGCAGGCCCGGGAAGCTTTTTCCCCCTTCCCAATGCTATTAGTCCCAGCTGGTGGGACTCAGGAGAATCTTGTTTGGAAATAGTCAAAATATCCTCACCAGTGTTTGTGACTTACTTACAGACCACAGATACCTTATGCCAAAGTCATAGCACATACAGTACACTGACATACTAAAAGCCATGCTGTAACTGAGGCATTTTAGTAAAACAATGGTAGCTCGTACATAACAACTACAGACACTCTATGCAATCTAAATTTGTCAACTTTGTACAACTTCAGATAATAAGAAACACATTTCTTGACTTTGTGCAAACTATTAAAAGTCAGTATACAGAGCAATGATAATGTGTGGAGTGCAATTACCTATGGGGGCTAACCAGCTTACTTACTATCATTGCTGTGCAATAGCGAGGAGCAAAACACTTTTTTTCTAAAGGATTTACAGTAATTAGGTATACTGACAAAAATCCGAGGAGGTAATCTATGTAGGTAGGTAAGTAGGAGAAAAGGAAATGAAAGAAAGAAAAAGATAAGTAAAAACAAGGAGATATGGATCATTAAACTTTTTATAACCTTTCCTCTTTGATATTCCTTTTTGCTAATAGGGACAAGTTCTGATCAATTTATATTTTCAGGTCCATTTCCAAAGGTAAAACTTTATCTGTAGCTGCTTAAAAGGTACATTTTTAGCTGCAGCTGACATAAAGAGTGCAGTACAAACATCAGTACTCTATCAGGCTGCTTAAAAGATATTATATGATATATTGTTGGAATAGCACATGTGGAATATATATAATACAATTTAAGACAAGATGGTAAGGAGGGCCCTGCCCGTGAGGGCTTATATATATATATATATATACACACACAGTATATACACACACATCTGCTCCTGTTTGATAAACCCCCCCATGTATAGATAGTGTCTGCATATATTTAAATAGATGGAGAGACCCTCCGCACTCACAGCAGTCCCGGACAGATATAAAAAAAATTGGTGCTCGCAGTGATGAATTACCACAGATGGCGCCGTGCAAACACAGGAAAGTCAGGAAATCATCAGCACTCAGTAGTAAAGATAAATATGTCCCTTTTATTGGACAGAAAGCGTCACGGACATCCAAATAAACCGACGTTTCGGGGCCGCGCAGGGTCGCTTCCTCAAGGCAGAAAGGCCTTGAGGAAGGGACCCTGTGCGGCCCCGAAATATCAGTTTATTTGGATGTCTGTGCCGCTTTCTGTCCAATAAAAGGGACATATTTATCTTTACTACTGAGTGCTGGTGATTTCCTGACTTTCCTGCATATATTTAAAAACATTATAAAGGTAATTTATCAAAACTGGAGCAGACAAAATCTGGAGCAGATGTGCATGGCAACCAACCAGCCTCTTTCTTTCATTTTCGGAACTAACTGAAGAGAGAAGCTGATTGGTTACCATGGGCAACTGCTCCAGATTTTGATAAATTCCCTCCCTACGTACTTAGTGACATATCATGTCATAATGCCCAGAACTACTTGTATTTCTGTGTCTCTGGTCACTTTATGATTCCAATGTATAGTGGAAAATGTGAAATAATTAGAATAAAATCACCACCTGTGAATCCTACCTGTGTAAACTAGCAATTTAAAATGCATGTCACTTGTCACTAAGCTACAGGCAGCTGATAAGCTCAAACAGTGAACAGATAAACTTTACAAACTAAGAGTGAGCTTTTTTTCTTGTATTGCCGTCAATGCACGCTGTGTAATCTGACAAAGAAGAGGAAATGTTCTTACAGAATAAGCAAGAGGACTGGGACTTGACGTTTATGTGCACTGGACCGCAGTGCTGAGATTTTTTATTCCTACAGCCAGTAGATGTTTTGGGGACTTCTACCCATTCGGCATAACATAAGACCGGGCAGTTTTCTGCTAATGAGATTATTGCTCACTGGTTCCATGGGGTGTAGCATGGAGTAGCAAATAATCATTAGTTGTAGCACAGTGCTCCAAATTTGTAGGATTGCTACTACATGCAATCACTAGTGATTACTGGCAGGGATGGGGGCAGGATGATCATAGGTGATTATCACTATAGCAAAAATTGCCTGTGTGTGCCCAGCCCGTAGTCCCACAGAAGTCAGTTAGCAACACTGGAACTTGTATTACTACAGTTGCTAAGTAGTTCAGATCAGATTGAATGCAGATGATAATGAGCTTTACGAAATGCCTGGACACAAAGGGTGGAGAACTATAAAAATACTACAGACTACAATCTGGTGAATTTATGTGTTTTACACAAATATATCTCAATGTATTATTGGTATGACTTATTATTGTTTCAAGTGTCTTTGGACAATCCAAACTTTTTTCATTTAGCAAATTTTTTTGTTTGTTTATCCATCTTATCACTTATGAGAGTATTATTGGTATGGGCACTGGTGTACATTTAGGGGTCTATTCACTAAGCTGCCGTAGGCAGCTGAGTGACTAACCGACCCCAAGTGAAGTGAGCCGAACGTTGTTAGGCTATTCACTTCAGGCTGATTCCAGACGTATATCGGCTGAAATTAGCCGTACATCAGGTGGCTTTGTGTGGCTTTGGGTCGGCCGAACATGCCGAGCATGTTCGGC
>NW_017306534.1:1145802-1156131 GCF_000935625.1 Nanorana parkeri
GAATGCCGCTGAGCGGCATTCGGCTCGGCCCTATGTGGAACCGAGCTGAATAGAAAAAAAGTAGAAAAATAAATTATAAAACGATTGTGCGGAGCTAGCAGTGACAGCTATCTCAGCCCAACTGTTTTTTCTATTGGCCGGGCGGTTCTGCTGCCGAAAAAAAAAAAGAACACACCATAGGAATGCATAGCTATTGGCTATTTCACTTTGCAAAGTCCTGGGGCCGAAGCTAGCCGAAGGATCAGCCGAAGCTACGGCTAGATCCTTCGGCAGCTTAGTGAATAGACCCCATAGTAAAAAGAAGTAGCCATCTCTGGAATGCAATCCATTTAATTGTTGTGATTAGGGATGCCCTGATACCTTTTTTTCGGTATTAAATATGAGTACCGATATTTATATTTCGGTACTCACAGATACCGAGTATCGATACCGGTACTGCCAGTAACATGGAGCCGTCTTCACGGGCTAACTTCCTGGCCAATCAGCATCAAGCCGGCCAAACAGCATGGAGCTGGCTTCCCAGCCAATCAGGAAGCCTGGCCGTGAGTCATTACCCGCGGTGTGGCTTCCAGATTGGCTGGCAAGCCGGCTCCTTGTTCCCTCATGGCACTGCCGTTCAGAGGAAATCTGCCTCTGACCAGAAGTTCTGGTATTGGGATTAGCATTGGAGCTAATCCCAAATACTTGGTATCGGCAACAATACCGATACTAGTATTGGTATCGGGGCATCCCTAGTTGTGATATTAGTAATTTTTGGTAGCCAGATAATAACCCTACATGGGCTAGTATAGACTCAAACAAACACGAAGAGCACTTATCATCTGATGTTTAGAGGGGGCCAACAGGCTTCAGACACACCCATTGACTGGACAACTGTAATTTTGTCTTTGTGAGGAGCCCTATCCAATATTCAGAACAACCCATTTTCTTACCTGTCTTGTTGTGGGTGAGTGATGAAGAGAGATGCAGAGAAATAAATGAAAGAACAGACTATGATGTCAGTGAAAAGCACTTTTATCTGTGGTTTCTCTTTTCTGATGTGTTACAAACAAAATTACAGGACGGAACAAAAAGAGGGGATTTACTAAAGGAGTAGAGGCTGTTCACTAAGCAAATGGAATGTTTACTTTAAAAAAGTATGCTTAGTTTGCAAAATGGGTTACAGTAAATAATGCAAAGCTGTGCTCACCCAATAATGGGTGAGGGAAAAATAGGATGTTTAGCAGCACATGATTGGCTTATTCTAATTACATATTTATTTATTTATTTTTATCTCAGTAAATATTCACAAGTGGGCTACTATTACTTTAGTTAATCAAAAATATTGTTTCAGATGGCCATGTAAACAAAACCCTATAAATCTATAAGTGAGTGCACAAACGGTGCTTCAGTGCCTAGTAGGAACTCTTCTACCACTGCACGTGGATCTTGCCCAGGCTGAACCCAAGCTCACTGACATGCCTGAAGTTTACATAGGCATTATTAGAGAAGGCAAAACTAAAGGAAGTTTACTAAGGCTTAGTTTTCAGTATCACAAAAAACTGTTGCAGGTGCAACCCAGATAACACTTTTCATTACCCACAGCCACCAGTGCACACATTAGGCCAGGATAGGGAGCAACGCTTCCACAGTTGTTACAATAGTATCTACCCTGACACTGTAAAGCAGTAGAAAGGCAATTCTGAAAGGGACCAGTCTATATAGCTATAGTGAGAGCAATACAACTTACTTACTACAGAAAATGCCCTGCCCAACCCCTGGCCAGTGGGCTACTAAGTCTGTCATTATTGGGGCCCTTAAATTAGTCATAGGAGTGCTCACTCTTTGTAATTTGTATTTGTATTTGTAATTGCAAGTTGAATAAAAGCAACACAGTTCCATGTGGGAGGTCTCTTCACAGTGGTAAAGCAGTAGCAAAGATGAGCTAATAGAGCATACTGTGATGACCAATAGGCCTCTCATCAAACAGGAACTCTAATCTTGTCCCTCTGAGCGCAGTCGGTCCTTCACTGGATGATCCCGCAGGCAGGATGGATGCAGATTTTACAGGGTGATGGTCTTTATGATTCTGGCAATTGAATGGGGTCAGGTGAAAGGCAGGGCCCTGGGCCTCCCTCTCAAACCTACCTCCCCTGGTGATCATCTTCTTGTGACTCTGCCCTATATTGTTATGCCACTAAAGAAAAATGCTGTCAGTCCCTGAGCACAGCTCACCTCTCTCTAGTTCTGGGTTCTCTGTCACTCACTGCAACATTTTTCTGACCCCTGAAGCTTGATCCTCAGGACATAATTACACATCAGCCACATGATATCCTAATTCTTGCAGTAGACAGAACAGCAACACATCAAATGGCCCTGAGATCTTGGCACACTCAGTGCATGTCAGCCCTCAACTTTTCTTTCTCTCAGGTGTGGGTGCACAGTCACAGTACACATAGCAGCGACCCTGCGAGACGTTCAGCCTTGTTCCTGGACTCTTGACAGATACCCTGGAGCTTTTGGGTCCTGGCAGTATGAGTGAACACTTTCCCTAAGAGTTTTTTTCCTACTTCATCCATGCAGTCAATGGTGGCCAATAGGAATTAATATGCCCCCAGTGCTAGGGATTGCTATCTTTGAGACAAATTGTATGTGCGTCAATAAAGACGTTTTGTTTGGACACATTTTGACTTTTTACACTTTCATTGATGTGCTATCTGCAGCCATTTCTGCATCCACCCTTATGGGGTATACGGGTCAGTGGGGTGGGATATTTATTTACTGGGCAATGCTAGGGGCAGATACTGTCCCAGGCTAAAGCAGCAGGCATGTGGTGAAAGCAACCACAGTGCCCAGCAGGGGAGAGCAAAAATTTTACTCAGTGAGAAATATCACACTTCTTCTTTTGTCTGTTATTATTTTTGGTAACATAGCAACAGGGTCCCTTTAATAAATGTAAATATTACTGTGCCCCAAACATGTATTGCACTTCAGTAAGATTAGTTACATATCTCCTTTGTTCTTAAGCAAAGCAGAAAATCCATTCTCTATACAAAGGCAATAACAAAGTGTATACAAACTAGAATAAAACTTGTGTTTAGGAATATCCCAGCACATGTGACCTTTCACAGTAATTGGATCTGAATTCTAATCAGTCACCTGAATCCTGAAATAGATAAAATAGTTTTTTAATGTTAAAAACTTTTAGCCCTCAGTTGATTATCTATCAGTGCTTACAGTCCTGTGAAAATAAGATAAATGAGAAATTTGGTCTCTAATTAGACTTCAGTAGATTTACAGCTTTTAATTTATACGCCGATGTAGCTCAGGCCGGCACTAACAGAGACAGAGATAGAGCCACAGTTTTCAATTGATTTAACAATTTAATTGCAGCATTAACATCCATTAACATTTAACTAACCTTTTAAACTAACCCCAGGCACAACCTTAAAGACTAAATGAAGTAAAAATTGCATATAAAAAGGTACTAACATACAGCTGGAAAAAACGGAGGTAAATCTTTGGGGAGGTTTTGCAATGCTTCACCAGAGCAGCAGGAGGGAGATGTCTAGTTTCTTGTACAATTCAATAGGCAAGTTAAACTTTTATTTATTGGGAGATGAAGTGAGGGGAAACTGCAGGGTGGATATGTATCAAGGCGACTTCACCGTAAAACTGACACAGAGGGGAAGAACTTTGTTCCTATGAACGTCAAAGCCACAGCCTTTGAAAATTCCGCGGTGATAATGATGCTCATGGAAGGTTATTTCACAGAGGGCAATTAACACTCAACCCTCCATGCAATAAACTGGGGATGGCAGAGGAACTTCCATGGTTCAGGTATAATTTGTGATCCTGCTGATGTGCTTCCATTGCTATTTTAGAAGCATATGCCAAATGATTAGGCATATATGTCAAATGTAATAGTTGCTTATGTCTAACCTACAGGCAAATGGCAGGGGCTATATATTGAGCTTGTATTACAGTGGGCCATAGTTACCTAAAAACATGTAATGAGCATTCAAAAGCATTTGTCACCAGCCAATGTTCATTGATCCAAAACTAATACATAAGAGTAAAAGGCAAAAAGAGTAATTGAGGATCTTGACAAATTTCTTCCACTGGAAGCTTTATCACATCCTATTTATATGCAATGATTAAACTAGTCGTGGGGGTTGCAAATATTAGGCTGTTAAATCGCGTTGTTTACCCATATCTTCAGAAACAAATCACTTCTACCATAGGCAGGTGTTTCAAATTTAGGTATGGTAGATTTTGCAGGCACACACAATTTTAAGGTTTGACATGTTTGGTGTCTAATTACCGGACATGACCCCATCTTTTATATTTTAACAAAAATTGGTTAATAACAAATGTTTCATAGCATAATGAAGTGAAAACAGTTTTTAATTTTTAACTTTGCTACTTTTTTCTTTGTATAGTAAAAAATAAAAAATCCACTGGTGATTAAATACCACTAAAAGAGAACTCTATCTGTCCCCAAAAAGTTATATAAAATGTATTCTGGTATGGTGTTTTATGAATGAATAAATGTTAGTCAAAGTACCACAGTGCTGAATACCGAAAAATGGCCTGGACAGGAAAGAAGTTTAACACCGCGGTCTTCAAGTGTTGCTTTTTATCAAAAAATGTTTTGTTTTAAACATGGTCGTGGAATAAATAAAGAAATACAATTGTTTTGCATTTGTATGCCTTATTTGAATTCTATGTATTTGCAGATGCTGGATGTGTGGATGCGGATAACCTTTTCAATTGTTTCCGAACATTCCTTCAAATAGTAACGTAAATTTTCTGTTTGCTCAATTATTTGTCATTCATATTTGTTCCATAAAAGTCACTTTAATGTTGAAACTACATACCATTCAGGTGAATTGGCTGTATAGAGCTTTATAGAATTGAATGTTGTTTAACTGCAGATAACTGTCACCGCCTTATGTTTTTTCTCAACAGCTATTCACTCTTAACCATAAAGGTTCTTACTGTCTACAGCACAGGTGTGTAAATCAACGTACGTGGAATACGTGGAACTTCCTTGTGTAATAAAATTCAGAGAATACTTTACAGTACAGGGCAAGGAGAACACAACTGTTAAACCAGAAAGCTGATGTTTGCAAACATGCTGGAAATACCCCCTAGCACTGTTTATCCTTTGCATGTCATGATTTTAGCATTCTATTTTCTAGGTGCTGAGGAGACTACATGTGATAATGCTGTTAATTATTAGGTGCATGTTTTTTCTCTTATTTAATTTATGATAATGCTAACAGAATGTTGAATACAATGCAGTGGACCTAGTAAACTGCATCATCTGAGGTTTGTTAGCCCTTGTGAAGTCCAGGAGCTTTTGGCACTGATTTTGGCATGGGGTGGCCCAACACTTTCAAAACAAATAAGATAAGTACAGACCTGCTGAGGCTAATTTAGTATCAGGGGTTAGGTAAAGGTTAGGTTTAAGGGTTGATAATAAAGACTATGGGGGTTACTCACCAAGCTGCCGAGGGCAGCCGAGTGAATAACCCAGTCGAAGTGGACTGAGCCAACCAGCGTTCGGCTAGTCACTTTGGCTCTGTACGGCTGTTTCCAGCTGCACATCAGCTAAAATCAGCCGTACATCGGCTGGCTTCGATCAGCTGAACATGCTCAGCATGTTTGGCTGAGCCAAAGTGCCGAAGCCGTTCAACTCAGCCGATCCATCATCTGGATTGGTTAAGCCGAACCTCCGGCAGTTCACTCGCTGCTGTTCGGCCCTATTCTCATAGGGGCCGAACGGCAGTGAGTGGTATTCCACTCAGCTATTTTGTAACACAACCTCAGAGGTAGCGAGCAGAATATAAAAAATTTAAACAAAAGAAAAATAATTATAAAAAAATAATTTACATAAATGTAAAAAAAATAAAAAAGTTAAGAAAATAAAAAAAGTAAAGAAAAAAAACAGCGTAGGCCCCCTCTCCCAAACCATACCAGACCCTTTAGATCTGGTAGGAAAGTAAGGAGAGACCGCAAGTTAAAAAAAAGGTACGTGGGGTTCCACCCCAAAGTCATACCAGGTCCTTTAGGTCTGGTAGGAATTTTAAGGAGGAACCCCACCCCCCAAAATTGGGGAAAAAACATGGGGTCCCCCCTAAAATTCCCAACCAGACCCTTGATCTGAGCACAGGCCTGGAAGGGCAGGAAAGGGGGGAACAAGCGAGTGGCCCCCCTCCCTGCCATACCAGGCCACATGCCCTCGACACTGGGAGGGTGCTTTTTCCAGGGTCCCCACTGGAAAAGCACCTTGTCCCTATGCCATTTGGGGACAAGGGCCTCTTCCCCACAAGCCCTGGGGCGTTTGCTGTGGGGGTCTGTGGGCAGGGGGGCTTATTTGCATTGTGGTACCCCTTTAATAAAGGGCACCCAGATGCGGCCCCCCTTATAAATGAGTAAGGGGTTCTTGTACCCCTACCCATTCACTAAAGGGTTCAATTAAAAGTTAAATAAAGAGCCTACACTTTGAGGAAAATCTTTTAATAGAAAAAAAAACAAGGAATTTTGACAATTCTTTATTTAAAACAATTAATTAAAAAATGGATTCAACTACATAATCCTAAGGTCAATCACAAAAAAAGACGCCTGCCAGCATCTGTCAGATTCTTCATTCGACAAACTCCCGCTGCAGAATGAAGCCTCTGACAGATGCCAGCAAAATATAAACAATTGGACGGCAACATCGCCGCTAGTTCCCCCAACTGTTTACATTTGGCCGGCACCTGCCAGAGTCTTCCTGCAGGTCCCAGACAAATGAAAACAACTCGGTGGAGCTGGCCGTGATATCACATCTGGCTGCGCCCGGTTGTTGTCATTTAATGACAGCCCAGTGTCCTCAAATAACCTCCGCCCAGCTGTTGTCATTTGAGCGGAAAAGGGTATGTTTCGGCAGACCATTCTCTACGCTTCAGCTGTGGTGGCTACTGCTCAGCAGAGGTGAAGCATATGCACTACACACGGCTGAGCCGTTTGTCTGCTGTATGGGTTATAGTTAATAGCTCGTACAGCAGCCCTTCGTTTCATCTGTACCGAAGGGCTCCGGTGGCCGAAGTGAGCCGAAGCTACGGCTAGATCTGTCTGCTCCTTAGTAGCACCTTCTTGGATTACTGTTGACAGCAACTTTAAGGGATGGTGGAAATCACAAACTGAATGACACTACAGAGACTGTGGATTTTCGGCTGGATTGTAGTGTACTGGACTTTGTGTATCATATATTGCTTTTCACTTATACATGTTTTTTGTTTGATAGCGTGGCATGGTATTTATGTAACAATAAAAGCTTCTAACTCTTCCACATTTGATTCAAAACCAAAACACTTTAGATGTTGGGTTAAGGGTTTTGTTTTAGGTCAAAGTATTAACTGAAGGAAAACTATAATGGTTTTGGCTTTAACTGCTCTTTTAATCTTTTATTAGTTATCTAACTGATTTATATCTATTTTTTAACTAAAAGATGAGGCTCACTTTAAAGCTTAGGTTTCAGAGTTTCAGGGTTTGGTTAAGAGTAAACTGTAAGGAAGAAGGTAAGTGTTCATTTTAGAGGTTAGATTTTTAGGGTTGAGATGTAGGGAGGGGTAAAGGAAAGGGTCAACTGATGTATTAGGTTAAACTTACAAACATCCAGTGACTGGTTCTCGGGGCCAAAAACCAACATCTATATGCTTACTGAGAACAGCAAAGCAAAGCAATAGTGAATGGATTACAGAAATACTGTATATTAATTTCAAATTTGTATGTGGCAGCTTGTATAGGATTGTCTTTTATGTAAATCCTGCATACTAGTGCATAATCTGTTATTTAGGATATTATTTTTGTCATATTAGCAAGTTCTGTTAAGTCCTAAAATCATGTCACACTTTTCCAAAAGTGACTTCCAGTGACCAGAGTAGGCACAAAAGTTGGTTCATATTTAGTATTGTGATCAAATATGTTTTCCCACTTTTTTTACACATCAGTCTTTTTAAACATTTGATGAACCCTATGGGTTGTTTCCTAATTTCTGATAATAGGTTATTAGAGATCTTAGTAAATTGTTATTCGACATAGAACAATACAAACTAGTCCATTTTGGGTGACAAGAGGTATAATACTTCTGTTCAGCGGTGCAAGGGTGGTGAGGTGATACATTGCTGCTGTATTCACGGTACAGCGTACAAATTTTTACTTTCCATGTGAGAATCTTTGGCTCTCTGCGCCTGCAAATTTATAAAGTGTGGAATTTACAATTGTTCTCATAATGTGAAAATGACAGTGAGAATGAGATTCTTTCTTTGTCTACATGTCATGCCCTATGACTTTCAAGTTTCTAACAATATTTGATCACCATTTTGCTATGGATTTGACACAGTTCTCGAGGATACTTGAAAATGTATTTCTCTAGTAAATTAAACAAATAAAAACCCATTTAATACATCTCTGCAGTACATGCACATTTTCCTATATTTTATCCCTTTTAACAAAATACTGCAAGTACAGTAAAATACTATTGATCAGCCAGTAATCTAGTGTGCTCCTAATGTCCTGTTTGAACTGACATCACAGAGTACCTTCTGGTCTAAAATCCCAAGTAATGTTGCCAGCCCTATCCCCCAACCCTCGCTCTCCCACTCCATATGCATACATTTCTTTCTTTCACAGCAATTCAATGCTTTGCCTAAACCCTTTGTGTAGGTAAATGGCTACTGGGAGATGTAGTTCTGGGGAGGGGGACATGTCTACATTAGTAGGAATTGAGCTCTCTGCATCTGCCCCTTCAAGAAGTTTTGCAACCTTGGTGATGATGCCAAAGGGAGAGGTAAAAGTTGCTTCTTGCTACAGGAAAAATGTAAAAGAAAAGAAATAATGCTTGGACATGCTCTAGAGTGGGAGAAGGAGGTTTTGGGGTACATTTGGGTAATGCCTCGACATACTCTATCAGTTCAGTTGCCCTACCTGTATATTCCTTTTGCTAAACAAGCTCCATTCACACATGTAACATGCTTAGTAGATGTTATGGTTAATACTGGGGTCTTTGCCCCACTTTTTTCTGTTCTGCTTATGCTAAAAAGTTGTGAAATGGTTATACATGTGTTCTCAATTCATCTAATAATGATTTCCTGAAACAGCAAAATAAATATATAAACAACACAGCATTTTCTATATTTCCCCATCCTGCTTCCTATATGTATTTTGTATAAAGTACTTTGTATTCCTTTGCCTGTATCTTTGCATCTCCATGCATTGGAAAAAGTTTACAGAAGTGAAAAAGTATAAAGACCTGACTTCTGCACTCACATAAACTAAGTAGTATGAACTGTGGAAAATACATAGTGATGTAAGGAGTGGTAGGTCGGCTTTACAGGTCTGTGTGACTGATCTGTATTCCGGGTAGCTTCTCTGGGCATGTGGGAATCTGGCCGGGGTGTGATTAAGGAAGAGGACACTTGTAGACAGAGTTTGGCCTTTAGATGTGAAAAAGTACACAAGCTGGGGCTGAAAGTGATATGAGGATACTGTATATGTTGTTGCATATGTTGAATCTGCAAAAGAGAAATGTCAGTATGCATAGGCAGGGTGTGGCAACCTAGGTGACCTATGATGAGACTGGATGTTGAGCCAAGGAATTGTTCATTCCATCAAGGCAGAGCAAGTCCTTATATGTTTACCAAATGTTTTCCCTTTAGACCTGGCCCGGGGCACTCTAGGATTAAGTAACGCAAGTTCCCTTGGTGAGTTAAAGGTAAAAGATGGCTTTTCAGAGCTGCAGTGAGAGAGCTGCAGTTATGAGTGCCATAATTCCCAAACAGAATCTGTTCTGGCAAACGTGTGCAAAACCCAACATATTTCCAACCTAATGGGAATTCTATAGCCAGCTTTGTCTGACCCTTGTAAAGTGCCATGCGGAGGAAAATAGTGCGGTGCTCTGTTTTTCAGATTTAACATAATGAGTTAGGAAGTGATCTATTAGTAGATTTTGTACAAAGCTGTGGGCTGCTATCCTAAATGGAGGAGTTTTCAAGACTCTGGGAGCTAAGCAGTTTCCTCTGCAAAAGACTAAACACTTTACATTTGCCTTTGTTCAGCTTTTCACCTCTTACAAAGGTTACTGCACCCAGTATTCCCAAAACTGGGGTTCCAGATTATTAGCCACCTTATTAAATAAAGAACTGGGTTGCTAAAACCTGTGTATGCAGTTCCTTACTGTTCAGCTACAATACAGTTTTTATCATTATATCAGCTAGCGCACATCTATTACCAGCTGACAATATTTCAACCAGATCTTTGTGTGGGCCTGAGCAGGGCAAAGCAACACTTTCATTTGAATGC
>NW_017306534.1:1156168-1186074 GCF_000935625.1 Nanorana parkeri
CACTTCTCTTTTATTTTCCATGGCTTCATTTACCTACTGAAAGAGAACCGAAGAAGTGACTTAGAACCTACTCAGAGCTAAGAGATCTTCCCTGTATAGCCAATCAAGAAGCACCAACTCTGCTCTGTCATGTGGTAGGAAGAGTATGGTGTCACATACTCCCCATATGCAGAAGTTCCAGGTTTTACTCTAGGTGCCTATTACGGATATGAACAACCCTCTCAGCCTCAAAAACTGAGTCATTACCAACTAAAGAAAATATATATTTATTTATTTTTGAGACCTTTGAGAATAGACATAGGGGAGCTACCATTTTAAATGTGTTGGCTCCAAGGTTGTCACCTAAATCACTTGGAACAAGCCAATTAAGTCAAATAATTCTGAACTTTACTCTTAAATGCTTGTTCTAAATCATTGTCTCACTTAGAAGTGAAGCAATAAAGCTTATAGTCTAGAACAAATATGTTCAACTCAACTCAGTAGTGTCATATTGCTGTACTCATCAAAACCCTTTAAGAATAATATAGTAAAACTCTCTGGTAAGCCTAGGTTGGTTGCTTGCAACAGGCTGCACATAGCCACAGAGCAAATACACAAAAACAGTTTTACATGTGTATATGTTCTTTCGTATGCATACAGGTAATAACATTTTAGATGCGACTATATAGTCCTATAAAGATGAAATAAAGTGTAATGAGTGATCAGTTTAAATACAGTCCCTTAAATTGCATAATATTTCCAAAGAGGACAAATATACACACAGATATTCAGGAGAATCAGAAAATGATAAATCTGTGACTCTCCCGATTTCATCAGTCTTAGAGGGGAATTACCAAAAGTGCAATTGTATAGGACAAGTGTTAAAATTACCCATGAAATCTACTCATACCCCTTCAATGCCCATGCAATATTTTATTAAAAAAAAGTTAAGTGTATTGATATCAATTATAGCTAGTTTGTTTATTTATGAAGGAGAAAATATATTGAAAAATAAATGTGTTTATAGGCAATGCTGTGTACATGAGTATACCATCCCATTTCACAACAGAAAATCCTTTTGCAGAGCAGCAAATTAAAAAGTAATGACATACCTTTATTAGAATACAATTTACCCTCATTAGAGTTGTATCCCTGACAGAGGACAGTTCTACACAGCTTGTTATTTACATAGAAAGTCATTATAGACCTCCCAATACTCTGCTTTCAGAGCTGTGTAATGAAGGTGAAATGCTGGTTATTTACCAGTGGAGAATACAGCTTCCACATTTGACCACCCAACCGTTATTGGGCCATTCAGACAACTCCTGTGACTATTGGCTATAAATCTCTTGCTCTGTCATGTTTAACTAAAACCCAATACCCATTCAACAGTAGATCCATCAATGCTCAACTGCAAACAATGACAAAGTGCTTGTCTTTTGTCATCAGTAGAAAGCAAATAATTTGGTTAGGGAACATGAAAGTAGGATGAATTTGTTTAGATGATTCAAGATGTATTCAGGAGCTTCTGAGTGCTAAAGTGAGACATAAGGAGAAACTAAGAACATAAAACTAAGATAATCATGCCAGTTGTCTTTATGGTTTTAAACTTAACGAACTTTAAAAACTACAAAATGATCTGAAAGAAAGTAAAATCTCTTTGTCCTACGAGCTGTATTGTAATGAAAACACTAGGATTAAATCTGGTGAAAGTTTTCAATGCAGCATTACCAAAGACCATTGTTTAGGTGTTAGCACTTAATGAATTGCAGGAGGCGTACCAGAATGGCAGTTTTATAACAATCTTTGTTTTAACTCTTTTCCTGAATTGTTTGGTCTTTTTTGGTCACAGTGGATTACAATGTCCAGCTTTTGGTAAAGGTACACATATGCAAGGGCTTCTGATTGTTCCATTTGAATCATTAGACTCTTAGTAGGTTCATTTTCTATGTTAATACAAATCACCTGCACAGTGTATGTCAGACCCAAATATTATTGGTTACATTTGTATAAAATAAGTTGCCATTGCTAGATCAGCAGATCTGAATTTAAAACAATTTTTTTCTATAACAATCTACACATCTAGTTAAGTTCCTGACAGTCTATACTCATGTGATATCCTTTCTTCATATCAAATTTTGTTTGGAATTATTCAGATAGTATGATATTTTTTCTAATTTCTAATATGAGTATTACATATTGTATTTTTGTTTTTGTATTAAATGTAGTAATTTGTAGATTATGTATAGATATAGAGTATATTAGCCACCCCCAATAACTCTGAATTCACTTGACAACAGTTGAGATAAGATATTAGCCCCCCATCCTGATCCCTTCTCCAGCAAGACATATTGTCCCCATGTTGATATTAACAAAGGCCTCATCCCCACATCTGGTCCCCAAGAGAATGTGGGTGACTGTGTGCTGGGCTCATCAGAATCTGTAAGCCCCTTTAAAAAAGATAGCTGCCAGATATCACTCCTCCCCCCCCCACGTGAATGAGTAAGGGGTACTTAGTACCCCTAGTTAATCATTCACAATTAAATACACTGTAAATTAAATGCATACACTGTGACAAAGACCTTTATAAAAGAAAAAAAAACACCCCCCGAACTCGATCCCCCTACACTTCATTATACTCATTTATGGCAAGGGAAAATCTGTATGATGTCTGGCTTTGCCACCATGCCAACGAAAGGGATTTTACTTTCCACTCCTCCGTACATAATTCCTACTCTTCCCGTATAGACATGTTTTTGGTGTCCCTGCACCTCCTCCAGAGAGCAGTGCAATCGTCTATACACAGGATTGCGTGGTCGGATTACGCCCCAATCACCCTACACATCTCCTCTTCCCCTGGGGCTTTTGGCACGCGCATATGGAGGAACAATGTCTTTCTTTTCCAGAGGCCGGAGTTGGTGGCCACATTGACGACCCACCTTTCTGAATTCTTTGAAGTTAATGTAGGGACGGTAGAGGACCCCTCGGTCCTTTGGAACACTCATAAGCCCTTTATGCATGGCATTTTCATCCAAGCCGGTGCTAAACTCCGCAGACTCTGGACGGCTAAACTTACCGCCCTATTACACAATATAGAAGATCTGGAGTCCCGGAACAAAACATCCCCTCACCCTGATTTGCTACATCAACTTACTAAACTTAGGCTGGAGCTGCGACTCCTTCTTTTAGACAACCACAAAAAATTAATCAGTAAACTGAAAGTAAACTACTACGCTAGCGTCAATAAAGCAGGAGCGTTTTTAGCCAACCAACTCAAGAGCTGTAGGGCTAAAACTAGGGTACCTCACCTCATTGGTCCAGCTGCTGGCCAAAAAGTGGTCGATCCTACAGCCATAGCCGACAAATTTAGAGAATACTATAGCTCTTTATAAAAGAAAAAAAGCCCCATAGTGTAGATCTATAATCAGTCACATATCAAGGTCAATCACAATGAACAATGCCCCGACAACCCACCAAAAACAAAAACCTTGTACTCCTTGCTGCACATGACAGCTCTTTGGGTTGTCAGCTGGATTGTAAAGAAAGGGGTCGGGGTTGCTGGCTGATGTCATTGACCAAGTATGACCATGGCCATATTTAGTCAACATCTCCACCCCTTAGTCTACTTCCAGCTGCTGGAAAGCAATCACCCTATCAGCAGATGAAGGGGGCAAGGCGGGGATGTGTCACTTGTTGCTAGGACTTGCTGGCTTTCTGGCAACCAGGAGCCCTGCTTAAAAAGCTGTAACATTTGGCAGTGCTAGTAATATAATTGCTAAATGTGACTTCCCACTGCAACTGAGGTGAGGTTTGGCTCGGTGGGCAGGCAAACACCCATTTAGTTTGTCCATTTACTGAACGCCAAACAGGCACAATGTGAACAGGAATCCAGTTCCAAACTTTAACCTCACCTCTACTGAACAACCAAAGCTATTAAAAAAGTCAGGTCTAAGTTTTTCTTTGCATCATATATTTATGTAACAAATATACCCGTTCCTGTTTATACAAATTGCACTTGTACTATATGCTAGACTAAAACACACTGTAATCATTTACAACAAACTCTTGAGATCTCAACGCCAAATTTATCTGCTAGGCATCAAGCCTCCTGTCCAAGCTAATCCCCAAATCACTGCCATATATCTGTTTGTACGGGCATTTTATAGAGTATAATTTGTCACTTAGCAGAACAATTGAAAGATCCAGCACCCATATGTACAAACCTATTAACAGCAACATGATATTTTGCCAGCTTTTTTGGGGCAAAAAGATAGAAAAAAAACATTCTTTCCTAATTTGTGTCTCTATTCCCACAGCTATATACAAAGAAAAAACCCTGTCTGTTCTAAGACTCACTTCTAATTTGATCTGTTTGGTTATTTGTTGTGACTTCAATAAAAAACTGTCATTTAAAGGAGAGCTACAAGGTTAACGCTACTATATCTTGTGTTTTCTTCTCATAGTATATGATCTCATGAGCATTCATAACATTTTGAAGAAGCACCAGAAATATTTGAAGAAGAGTATTTTTAGAAAAGTGGGTGCTTGACCTTGTTTATACATCTTTTACTTTCATTTTGGTATTTTTATAGAGTTTGTTTATTACTGTTGAAAGTTGTCCCTGTAAGCATCACAAGCTTTTGTACTATGCATGGAGGTTAAGAGGTTCTTTTTGGCCAAGTTTTCAAGTAAATATCCAAGGTCAGTGTATGACTGTGATTTTTTTTTAACAAAGCTTGTCAAAGTGCAACAACTATAAAAACTAAGAAGTTCAAACTGGAAGTCGATTTCAGATTACAAAAGATACACATATAGCTCCCAGCAAATATAAATGTGACAGAACTATATTTACCATGAAGTAGGGCACTGCCTAAGGCAGTAGGGTTAGAAATGGCAGCATCAAAAGGCAAAATGTATACTTTATGTTGACTTTTTTCTTAGTTTGTGTACCTTTCCAGGCCACGAATGGACATATTTTAGTAAATCTGTTAAAATAATAAAGCAACAACTCAGTATAGTCTATTCAAAATATGCTGTCACTCACACATAATTAGGGTAGCACAATGTTCAATACTGCTCTTCTGAATTCTGCTGCTGGATAGCCAAAGTGTCCATGTCATGTAGTCAGTGACTGAAGATTTTGGTTAGTTAAAATGGCAATTAGAGGGTTTTTTTTTCAAATTAGTAGAGGTGGGAGTTAGGTCTGTGTGTGGGGGTGGACTGGTAGGTGGAGCCCAAAGTTTAGGTTTAATAAACAATTGTTTAAGATACACTAGGGGAGATTTATGAAAACTGGAGCAGACAAAATCTGGAGCAGTTGCTCATAGGAACCAATGTGCTTCCCTTTTTCATCTTCAGAGCTTAACGTCACAAACTGAAAAGAGAAGTTGATTGGTTAGTATGGGCAACTGCTCCAGAGTCTGTCTGCTCCAGTTTTGCTAAATTCCCCTTAATGTGTTTTGGCAAATTTAATATATGCCATTTAGCGTTTATAAATACTGTTCAGAATTTGTAAATCTTTTTTCTTTTGTGGATATTCCATAAGAATGCTGTATAAGTAAAATCAATTTCTGTTACCCAGCTACTCAGGAAACTAGGTTGCTGCTGTCATAGCCAAGGTGGGAGTGGCATGTTCCAGCAACAACAAATGAGGGATTACATCTTGTCTCTGAAAATAATTGGGGCAGTTCTGATCAAAAGCACTTAGATGTAGTTACCTAACTTGTGTGGATTGTAAATCAGCTTAACCTAATAGTTGATAGGAGTAAATAATAAAGTTTTCACCTGCTGTCAGCAATTGCGACATCTCGGTTTCCCTTTATGTAACTGCCCTGTATTTATAGCCCAAACCTTTTTTTTTAGTTTTGGATAAAGGAATGAATGGTTAAATCCACTATCAGTTTACGTTTTCCTGTCTGCTTGCCATCGGGGAGATTTCCCTTCATTTCCAGTCCCAAAGGTGCAATGGGAGTTGAAAGAAGATCTCAACATAATGAGTGGGCTTAACCTCTCAGGCAGCTGTTACCAGAACAGGTGTTACCATTGGAAGATTTTTCCTCACCTTCTATTTACATGAGAACTGTCAGTGACACCCCCCTAGCAGACCAACTAGCTGCAGCCAGTGCATTCCTTGCCCCACAGATACTTGTAACAACGGGGCTGGGAAAGGCCCAGCAGCAGCTGATTGGACCGGGAGGGGGTGTGTCACTGTCAGTTTTGCGTGAGTTTGGCAAACTTAGGCAAACTCAGTTTACAACAAACCCATTACTTCCCTAAAATAGAGTTCTAGTTAGTAATTGCAGATTTATTGAGATTGATAGAGAGTTTTAGAAGAGTTCTAGTTAGTGACAGATTAATTGAGATTGGTAGAGAGTTATACAGATGACATAACTCGAGTCTCATTCTTTCCTAAAAAGCCTATCTATTAGCATTTTTTTTAAAACAGGGTTTACCTTTGATTTAAGTTAAAAAGATTAAAGTGCTTCTACTGACTACCTATCTTGCTTAGCCTGAGATCATAGGAAATTAAATGGGAAATGTCTCCAATTAATTAAGAAGGAAGACACTTAAGAGAAAAACTTTGCAAGGACCTTTGAAGAGGACAGATACATGCAATATAATTATATTTTTAAAAAGTATCTCAACCAAAAAATGTAGTAGGCGGTACGATCGGGTCCGCTTGAAAACTAACATGCGGAACCGATCGGACTGCCTATTGTGACCTGGGATCTTTAACCACACAGTCTTCAAGGTTGGAAACTCAACACAATAATGCAACTTCTTCAAAATAAAGTAATTTGCCTTTTTATCAACAGGTCTGGCATGACAGGCAAAATAAACATAAGCAAACAAAAGTACTTGCTCCACTGAGCGTTTTCAGAAAGGCACAAATTAACTCGGTAACTTTGCTTGTTCACAAGGAAAAATCAAAACAAATGGGTGCACAGACCTTTTAAATTAAGTTTTAGTCCTTTTTGAGATACATCCTCTCAATCTCGCAGTGAAATAGTTGCAGTATCCCTTTCTCTCCACTCTCCAGGTATCTCTCCAATTATCTCTCTCAGACTACCTGGAGCGGCTCATTATGTACAGGTGAGGAACTGTTTGGGTCAGACAGAAATCTGGACTGGCCTGAAGGACTAAGGTTAGTCTATTGGCAGCCGCATGTAAACAGATGGGCGTCTGTTTACATTCGGCAACCCCGGACTCCGGTCAGGTCCAGAAAAACGAACAGATCAGAGATATGTTTTGCCGGACCTGATTGAGCCAGACCGAAGGTAATCCGATATAAACGGACACAGGTCCATTATAAGTGATTTAATGAGCATTTGAAATAGGTTAAAAACCTTTTGACTTTAATATAACTTTACGGATTGGTAAGCTGCAATATATTACATTTTTGTTTTTGGGTTTAGATATGTATTAAGTTTACTTTTAATTCCCCACAAGCAAAACTAATATATAGATTTGTCATTTAATATGTCATTTTTACTGATCAGATCTAAGATACAGCACAGATTTTGCTCCAGTATTATTTGTCCATCATAATAAGGCACTGTTAGGCTTGCAGAGGAATAAGCTCCTTTCCAATAACCCAGGGGGCAGAGTCAGCCCCTTACCTTACTGCATATCTAAACACTCATATTTTCTGCACAACTCCTGTTTGCCATTCTGTGACATTTTGCAGCAGGGCAGAACATCAATGATAATAAAATGAATGTGTAGGGCAGCAAATATCTAAACAGAAATCGGATGAAGTTTGTCTCCAGCAGCTCGCTCGGGGAAACGAGTCAGGTCCATAAGTGTTAACAGTTGAACATATTGTAAATGTTAAATATCACAGAGCAAGGGTTCATTCCTGTTGTTGTTCCTGATGACTATTTTGTGTCTGTGAGTAAAAAAATACATTTTTTAAAGATAATTTTATCATAGCTATTTAGATCTCTAAATATTGATTGAATAGGACCTAACTGTTTGTATAAATTCTTAAGGTGGAAGAGATGATCATAATATGCATTTTAGCCAGAAATTCAGAACAATATGCCTGAACACTCCATGTGTTATAGTTAAAGTCAAGGCACAGTAAATACACTTTGGTGGTTATTCACTAAAGAGCCGAACAATCCAGCCGTAGCTTCGGCTGATCCTGACCGAAGGCAGCCGAAAGCAGCCGATCTATGGCTGATTTTAGCCGATGTACGGCTGAAAACAGCATTCAGCTCACTTCACTTTGGCTGGGGTATTCACTCGACTGCCTTTGGCAGCTTTGTGAATAACCCCCTTTTGTTAAAGTTAACCTGTCACTACAGGATCAATATGAAAGTAATCACAGCCTATAAAAGAATATGCTTTATACTTGCCTTTCCGGCATTCTAGCGCATTGCTGTTCCCTGATCACTGTAGGTACTTGAAACTTCCAGGGTTTGATGTTTGCTTCCTTCCTCTCGATAATACGAAATCACCTGCACTCCATGCAGCATACAGAAGAAGGGAACCTGCGTGGCCCGAAACGTTGGCTGTTTGACGCATGTGACAATTGAATACAAAGTGCTTTACTTCTTGCACATATCATCGAGTGCTGGTGACTTCTATTATGGACTGCTTCCTTCCTCCGTTGCATGATGTGATTCCTCCCTCCAGCATATATGTCACTACTAAGCTTTAGGGACAGTCACTTTAATGTTTTACTTTTTTCACCATCAATGGTCATATATGCAACACAAACCGCAATGCTGGTACATAACATGTGCCTTGGTGAAACCTGTAGACCGGTCTCTGTCTGTTGCATAGGACTACAAGGGAATGTGTCAGCAGGCTATTATGAACAAAGTAATCATGGGAGCTAATTTGTAACAATTGAAAACAGGTGTTTAGACTGATATTATTTAGCAATATTCCAAGGTCATTAGTAGCACTCTTTAGGTCATGTCCTGTTTTTATTGTGTGTGTTTTCCGCTTTAATAAATCACCAGCAATCAACAGGAGTCATTGTTGGGTCTGACTTGTTATCTGTCTATTGGATTGCATTATATTTGTAATGTTGTGATGTCTACTGATACCTAGTTCACTCCTGTGATACATTAGTAAACTAAATGTGAGATTGTACTCCATCAAAAGGAGTGAGTTTGGAGCACTGGCTACTTTACAACACACACAGGGACCATGTAGAACAAAAGCAGCCACCCTCCAGAAGGAAGGACAGTGTCAACACCAATTCAGAGATGATTTGAGGATCTACAGCCGAGTGATACACAAATGAGTTACATTTTTGTTCATAGTTAAGTTACTTGAATGCATTTTTAAGGTTTAACTCCTATGTTTAGTGTCACTTTAAATAAAACTAATTAACATTTTCTTTGAAATAGCTTTTGTTTATGTCTGTGTTCACATCAGAGGCCTGCTTTTAACCCAATGCATTTTTTCTCACATATAGAACATATTTTGAAAGCCTGAGCTACAAAAGTTAACCTGAACATACACACATAATGGCATTATTCAGTAAAACAAAGCGCAATGGTGATGTGAAAAGTGCAATAACTCAATGCAACCTGAAATAATGTGTTACCTGAAATCTGGTTCATTGCTAGATGATGCTTCACGTGCACTTCATACATTCACTTTGCACTTCTTTATTGAATAAACATGATAATGTGAACTAACATAATGTTATTGTAAGGTTTCATTAACAATGGCACATATATGCATACAGGAAAAACAGGCATATTGTTTGGCATACACATTCTGACCTGATAAGTAGAGAGATATAATATTCAGATGTGCAGATCACAATGATCTGCATTAGTGTTCTGAATTAAGATTTGTTGCAAGGCCAGGATGTCACATAGACATGAGAATTGGGTCAGCTGTGCAGGCATTCTTCCACCTCCACTCAATACTGTATGATGTCTCATGACAGTTGGTGATGCTTTAAGAATGAATGCTCAGCTTGGCCAAATGTTTTGTGTTTATGTAAATGTAGGCAAAAGGGGTAAGACAAGTGGCACTATCAGACATTCTGGCCCAAAAGGAGTTAGACAAAAAACTGGTGGTCAGGTAGTCCAGTGTCAAAACAGACTGAGCAAAACAATGCCATTGGGTCAAACACAGGATAGTTGTAGTTGAAATAAATGGTCAAAAATAGTTAGGATTAGACAGTACCAAGGATGGATAGAAGCATAGCATTAAAGTAAAATCAAAGAGTAGAATGAGGATCACAGTTTAGTGTGAGTGTTGGGACAAGCAAACACAAGGTAAGGAGGTTTCATACAAGGTAAAAGAAACAAATGTCTGGAACAAGGGCAAACTAAATCACAGCTAACTGGATCTTTAGGGGGGGATGATACACTGAAGGAAAACAGAAAGGCTAGCGCTTGGAGTGGGGCTAACTGGGAAATTGTCAAGGGCTGCCTCATTCTTTAGGCCTTGTTCACACCAAGTGCGGAGCAGGTGTAGAGCAGAGCAGTTACAGGCCCGAGCAAAACTGCATCCAATGTATTCCAATGGTATTTTTAGCTCCAGTTCACATTGCAGCGTTCAGTTCCAAAGCAGGTCCACAGCAGGTAAAAAACTGCAGCAGGCCCTATTTTGCCTGCTCTGGAACGCATGCAAATGCATCAAAAACACATGCAAACGCCTGGAACGCACTGAAAGCCCATTTTAAACAAAAAAAAAATGTTATACCAAAAATGGCCCGGAAAGCATCAAAAAAACGCGGCACAACCTACTGCACTGCGTGTGCAGAAACTCATGCAGATCTGCTCTGCATTTGGTGTGAACAAGGCCTTAGGGACCCCAGAAAAATCCCTCCATCAAACCAATCTCCTCACCACATGAAGAGCTTTAGTATTTTAGCACCAGTATCATATGCTGCAGCACTCCCCACTCCATAGTGTAAAAAGTCGGTTGCACTTTTTGGAAGATTAACGTCTGAAAGATATACGGAAGAAAAGCATTTATTGACTTTTGTACTGGGTCATTTTCGGAGAACTTGCACTATTCAAGCCAGGGGACCACTAGTTTGACTCTTGCCCTTGCAGGATTCAGCCAAGTTTGACTCTTGCCCGTGACCACAGTTTATCTAAACCTGGCCCTGCAGGTAGTAACCATTTTCTCACTGTAGCAATGACAATTATTTATATCAGAAGTGTTCATTAAAGTGAACAAACTGGGCTTAGAGGACTTGAGTCCAGTTTGTGCAATATGAGACTTCTCCATACTTCTCTTAGTGAATATGCCTCATGTGAAAGATGCAAGACTTTTACAAAAAAGTAAAGGAGAAGAACAAAATAGAGGATAGAGAGCCACAGGTAATGTAGTATTTTCTTACAGTTTGGTAACACAATTTTTTTTGGGAATATGATGAAAGCTTTTTACTTACATCTCTTGATTTGCAAGAAACCCATTTTTAGGCTCAGACAACCTTGATAAAAGTTTGGAAGGCTACACTCAATGCTTGTTGGAGCTCGCCCAGGTTACCATACAATTGAAGAGTGGTCAAGCATCAGTGGATACTATGGCAAGTCTACTTTGTCTACTACACTGGAGTTGCTAATCCAGTGCCAAGAAATGTGTTGATGTTTTATATTCTAATAAAATAAAATAAATACTTTTTATGAATTACATTGGATGAATCCTTGATTATACGGGATCTCTGCCCCCCTCTGCATCCTTTAAGGGCCAAAAGGCAACCTGTTGTGTTTCTTGTGAGGAGGTGTATTCACTAAGTGCTACTGACTGTTGTTAGCAGAGATACAGTGGTGATTGAGCAATCACATAATAAGACTCACTAGCTACAGCAGGCCAAGCCCACTTGAAAAATGCCCCTGCACCTACATTTTAGCTGTGTGTTAGGACTACTTTAATAGTTTGCAAACACTTAATAGACATCATGCCCATAGAAAATAAATATATATAAATATAGGCATGTTGAATACTATCTTTACATATATTAACCACATACAGTATTTTAAACACATGTTTTTTCACAATAATGAAATGCAGATCTAGTTTCTAATAATATTTTGTTGGCATAGTTTGAAAGTAGAGGTAGCCCAAAACAGTCAGACTTAGTTTTCCGCTGTTAAAACATCTAGTAGGTACTAAAGGCACATACACGAGTGCTACAGGAGGCTGAGAATTTATGGTTAGAGTCAATAAATCTTTCAATACAATATTTTCCAAGTAGACATGGCATGTTGCATATGTCCTTACTGAATTTAAGAATAATTTAAACAGTTAGTGCATAGGTAAAACATCAGGCTCTAGAACTGAACTAGTTTAATTTATTTTACAGAACTTATTTTTACAGGAAACACTTCTTTCCTATGCTCTACAGCTCCTTCCAGTGCCCATAATGTGGTATTTTTCTGACATTACATTTGACCTGGAAAGGTTATACCAATAACATTCGTTTTTTGTCTCCATTTGCACAAAACAAATATACTGTACATGTAATGTTGCAGGATGCATGGCTCTGTGAATCCAATAAGATGCCAAACATAGTAAAAAAAAGATTTTAGCATTTACATACACTTTATTAAGTAATTGATCCAGAACATGTATATTCATATCAGGTGCCCTGACCTCTGAATGCATGTGCTAGCTCTATAAGTAAAGGAAGGATGAGGTTGACAGTCCAGAAACCTTAACACTTAAAAGCTAATCAGCAACTCCATATTTTCATCCTGAGGTTCCTTTTTACTCAGATTGTGTTTCAGACGCATTGCTGGCTGATGTCCATCAATCAATACACAACTAGAGTAGAAACAGCTTATACACTTGTTACATGTGATTTTATTCAAATTCTTGTAATCTGATAACCATAAACATTGAATTGATGATGTAATTAATGTTGATTATCCTTTACTCTGTAAGGAGATGTAATGATGGGCAATTGACAGCTCAGTTTATTTAAAAAAATCAATCAGCCATTACTGGTCTGCTAAGCACGGGTAGCATATTGTAATTAAATGGATGTGAAATTGACAAAATGCTAAAGTTTCTTTCCAGGTTGGGAGGGGTGGTCAAGATTCAGGTTATACAGAAAAGGGCTACTACCCACATATGCAGCATTAGATGATCCAGGCTGACGCTGCACTTAATCCAGGTCCGTCTAATATATGATACTTAAAGAGCGCTCCATAGGGAATACATATCACTTGGTACATACTTAATGCTAGGTTATGGGGTACTTAAAAGATTTTTCAATAGAGAGCAAAGATTGTGCGCAAAGAACAGTGACTAGTGAGATCAGTGAAATAATTCTGACTGGATGTTATGGAGTCCCACATTTTATATGTCACCCTTATTGAGCATAATTCTCAATTTCTCCAGACAGGAAGGAGGACCTTTTCTGCACCAACCTTTAAGGCAAAACACAGTCCTGGTATACTAATGGAATTTCAGATAAAGTACAACAGACATGCCTTTGGTTCATTTGCTGACATCCACAGTAATCTCAACACTAGCAAACATGAATATTAAAAGAACCATTAAATCAATTAAACAGGCTGGTGCATATTTCAAAATGGGAAGGGGGAGGTATTACTTCCTGCTGTATGAGACAGTTCCAGCTGAAGTCTGTGAGTAGCATTTAGTTTGTTTATTTATTTTATTTATTTCAGGTATTTATATAACACCGACAATTTACCCAGCACTTTACATACTGCACATTCACACCAGTTCCTGCTCTCAAGGAACCTACAGTCTTTGGCCCTATCTCACATGCACACAGGGCCAATTTAGAGAGGAGCCAATTAACCTTCCAGCATGTCTTTGGGGTGTGGGAGGAAACGCAAGCACATGCAAAATCCATGCAGATAGGCTCCTGGCCAGGATTCGATCCGGGGACCCCAGTGCTGCAAGCCACTGTGCTGCTCATAGTTATTATGTTTTGTGTTTAAGATACTATACATCGAGGATTAGCTTCAGACAGTCTACAAGTAACACTATCTATTTATGTATCCATTCAAAATCATGGAGTGTATTTCTACTTGCAACAGTATAGATACCTAATACTGTCCTAATATGAGCCCTCTGTACGCCTAGAAGCAGAGTACGGATATACTGTATATGTGTGTATATGTGTTTTAACAATGTTTTTAGCTGTTTTCCTGGAGTTCAACTTTAAATAACAAGGTCACTTTTATTAAGATTTTACTACCACTCTCTGTTTAGTCCATTGAATAAAACACAAAAGTGCCATTACCACTTATGTCAATGAGTCTGCATCACATAGATATCACACAGGAATTAATGAGCTGTCTAACTTAAAGCCATTTTGAAAGTATATATACACCCAAAAACAGTTCGTAGATGTGGTGGCTGCATTCATTTTCTTTTTTTGATCTTTTTCCTTTATTTTCACCTGAAGATTCTCCCAATAACACAATCCAGTCCTATGATGACAACACTCACCCACCCTTCTGAATTAGGACAGTAAAGATAATATCCATAACATAGGTCAGTGTGGTTTTTTAGTCTTCAGTAGCAATGAACTTAGATTTGGACTGAACCCAGTTTGAACTTCAGGTTATCCGAACTCGGAAGCTACATGGGCTTCCAGCCCAATCGGCTGTGGGTTAGAGCATTTCCCCCACCCCGCAGCTTCCCATAAACAAAGGGGCAGGATGCTTGTGCTGATTTAATTTACCATTTGACCATATTAGGAAAATTGTATTTACCTAGCATAGCCATGTAGCCATATAAGGCAATGACATCACTGAACCCCACCCGTTTGCTTAGACCAAGCTGCAGGTAGGGAATTCCTGCCCACATCTGATTGAGCTACATGGGAGGAGCTTCCTTCCTTGTTTGGGAGGCACTCCTTCTGTGTTCTGAGGAGCTGATCCTTAATCCAGAACACTGTAACTAATTACAGTTGGGAAAAAAGCACAGGAAGTTATTAGCTCACAAAATTTCTTGCAAAATCAACAGGTATTTTGTTTTTCTTATTAACTTATGAGTAGCAGCTTCTGCTGATTTTTTGTGCTTCCAGGTTATATCCCACAATGCCATGAACAACATACCACATGCAGCTGGGCTCCAGGCTCTAGGAGAGGCTGGCAAAGTAGAGAGGAGGGCAGGAATGTGGGTGGGACATTATGGAGGAAGGGTGGAGCTGTGAGGGAGCAGTGTTAAAAAACAGTGTACTAGTTTCTGAGCAGAATGCTTCTTCAGGTGTGAATAAAATTGATATATTAGGAAGGCAGAAAAAATGTGGACACAAGCATCTAAGAAATGAAAGTAATCTTTAAAAAGGCATTCATGGGGACTATAGCATCTAAGTATAGCATCTGAAAGTGATCTATAAAAAGGCATTTATGGGGACTAGTAGCATGTATAGAAAGGTATTTATAGGGACTAAATGGCTGAAGTAAATATGATATTAGTGAGACTTTATCTGTGAATAGGCCCTTACAGTATTTTCAGTGCACTTACATATTTGAGCATTTACCTAGTTACCTGGTTATCTTACACAACTGTTACAGGTGGAAACTAGTGTGCTGGGTAACCAATAACCATGCACTCCGTAGCTAGGTAGTAAAATAATTAATCTATGTAAATTGACCTGGGTTATATTTTTACGTTTTTGCATAGTTAGGAATGAGGCATGAATAAGACATTTTAGTATGCACTGTTGCAGCTATATGTGCAGTATGTGATAATGCCGGCTTAATCTTTCTTAATTTATAAATGCCAAGCAATATACATTATGCAAGCTCCAAGTGATTGTCTTTGCAACAACTCATTTGCTCCTTGAACACTTTGACCAGAAAATACTGATTTATGATCAGCAGGAATGCTTCGTACAAGTTGAGCATGGCCAGGAGAAATAAAAGGGTTTTACTCGCACAGAGTATTCCACTTGCTCTGGTGCAGGGCAGCTGCACATTGTCACGTAAAACCTGTATACAGACTCAAGTTGTGTTAATAAGTGAACCATATTAAGGCCTGCTCTGACTACCGGTTGCTCTTGATCCTTCTCTGTTGTGTTTATCCAAAACCAATACCAATCTCACTGTGCATCAATCAATGTGATCCAGGGAATGATGACAAAAGAGTTCCAATTCTCCTGCTTAACAACTTATTCAACACCCATCGCCTCCAGAGACCTTTTAATATCTACTTGTCCTCACTTCACAACAACCAATCTTCTGAGACAGCCCGACGGGTCATTGTTGGATGGATTACTTTCCTATTTGCTCACGTGCCTCTAATTCCACATATCAGGAGAAAAAGATGAATGAGAAAAATACTTTTTCTCTTCCATCTTCATTTCTCACATTGCCTATATCCATAAACACAACCATTTACTTACCGTTGTGAATAAATGGCTGGAGTCTCTGTGTTTGTCAGTACAGTCATTGCTTTCCAGCTGAATTATATAAAAAGATTATGTTGGAAGCTCCAATAAACACAAGACACAAATATACTCAGAAAGCACATGCAATACATAATGAAGAACATTTTATAAACAATATATTTATGTAATTAATATATTACGTTGTACAATATATATAATGAAATAAGTATATAAAGAATATGTATATTTAATAACAACCTAGTTAAACTTTTGGTCTCAGCTGCTTCTTCTAAGGTGACCATCTACTGGCATGTTTTATGCTGTATTTCAATATAGGCCTTGTGTGTTAAAAATAGTTATTTACTCCTAAAAATTACATTTAAACTTACTGTAGTATATGACAAAATCTGACAGGTAACTATGGGAAAAGAATGAAAGCAATGGAAGCCCAATTTAACATGGCTAACAATACTATAGCCTTTATTGCTCACTGGGGTGCTGGCAGACCAGGTATTGACCAGCATCATGTGTGTTTGACAACTGACTAATAGAGCATTAGGGTGTTGCGGATTCCTGGGCAGCCTGAAGATAAACAGAGCCACTGAGAATACACCTGGAGGTCCCCAGTTATGACACCCACAGGTTTCTTTTAAATGCTTATTTGAAAAAATATATATACAAGTAATAAAAGAGTCATATAAAAAAACCCTTTAAAATGTTTAAAACACATATATTTCAACTGTCAAAAATAGTAAAATTGACCAAAAACTAATCCAGTTTCACTTTAACTGATTTTTAAATCATCGCCTTACAGTGTCAGCTTAACTTTGATCCTTGATATAATAAACTGAATGAGAAGCAAATGCTTGCAACCATCTGCGTGAGGACACATGTGCCTGCGCAAGCTGATGTACAAAAGGACAATGAAGATTTTATTTGAGGGAGCACAAAAATCACTTTTTTTCTATTATTGTAGAGCCTAGGCTCTCCACTTAAAAACGATATAAAAATTTAATATACCAGAATTAGAAGAACATGCTGAAAAAAAGTGTGAATGTTATTGGGAATTTCACTTCTTCAATGAGTCCAAATATGTTGAAGTTTTTTTTATGTGAGAAAACATTCTTGCTTTCATCACTATATTCAAAAGGTTATGTTAGGGGTTGAGGGTCCATGACCTCCTCCACAATCAAAAGTCCGTCTAAAGTTGTATGCCGAGAGCTTTGTTTTATTTGCTTCTCTTGTTCAGGTCTTCTGAGTTCTTCTCTGATTGTTCTTTTGGCAACTGCTTGTTTGTGTTACTTTTAACCTCCATCGGAGTTCAGTGGGTCAGATGGAGCATTCTTTGTTGTAGAGTGCAGAGATGTACAGTGTTCCCAGTAGTCTTTTCTCAATATCTCCTTGATCTGATTGTAGGTCGAAGTCATTCGTAACATAAAGGAAACAAAGAAATATAACTTTGGATTTGTTGTACAACTGTTATACTTAAGAATTCTTAAGGTTTTTGAGCCCAAATAGCAATGCATATTTTGTTCCTTAGTGTTATGTTGAGAAAATGAAATGTAACCTAATGCATATGCAAACCAAACAACAAAATGTTATATATTGCAGCGTACATGTCCTTAGATGTGGAGGCTGTAATATTTCCTTTTTTCAAGCTTTGCTTTCCTTTATTTATACTTGCTGATCCTGCTAGTGAGGACCCATTCCCAGCTATGGTCACACTTAGGTGTCAATTGAGCCTAATACACCTTCTGTCCTAGTATGACAATGCTCTTTCGCAGTACTGTATCTATGGATCAGTCATGATCAGAAGCAAAAAATTTAATCTGACTTTTAATCTGGCATTGACTCCCTTGGAGTCAGATATGAACAATATATAGAAACATACTGGGAAGAATGTATCAAAACTGGAGCAGACAAAATCTGGAGCAGCTGTGAACAGCAACCAATCAGCTTCTCTCTTTTATTTTTAAATCGTAGCTGAACAAACTGAAGAGAGAAGCTGATTGTCTGCCATGCACAGCTGCTCCAGATGTTGTCTGCTCCAGTTTTGATACATTCTTCCCAGTATGTTTCTATATATTGTTCATATCTGACTCCAAGGGAGTCAAAGTCAGATTAAAAGTCAGATTTATTTTTTTGTTTCTGATCATGACTTGGGATGTGGTACCCATACATCCACACACCATGGTTCATTAGCATACTAGTGTACTTTATTGAGGTGTTTAGTTTAATATATTAAGCTTTCTTTATTTTCTGTGTATTTGATCGTTATATTTGTGCTGTCCAGTGCTGTGGCAGAAATCCCAGGTGTCCCTGTTCACATGCTGCACTGTACCCATTGAGGTTACTGACAGGGGGACAGCAGTTACATTATTTCTGGACGCAGGATAGACAATCATCTATCAATTGTAATTGTACCATGTATGATTGCATGTGGACTTCCACTTACAGATATGTCACCCTGTCATTTACTTCAATGTGTTCAGCGGCAGCATCTGAATGGGACACCTGAGATTCCTGTTGTAGGAAACCATAGGTTCTTGCTGCAGGAATCCCAGAACGCCACATGTGAATATAGCCCTATACCCTTAAAACCTACAAACGAATGGACAAAATCCCTTACTTTTTGCTGAAATTTCAGGGAAATAAAAAGCTCTAATTTTTTGTTATCCCTACTTGGGGGCAAGAGGAACTTTGCACAACATAGAATCTAGTGACATAAAGCTGCAGTCCTATGCAGATCTGTGTTAATGGCTCATTGAATTTGGCTGCTAGGATTATATAAAGCATAAACTGAAGGTAACCTGTGAGACTTACTGAATGTTGTAATGTTTTCCAGACAGGTAACACCGGAGGGTCACTGACATGTTGCCTTGAGTTTCTATTTCATGAAGGTGGATAGATATAAAACCTTTCCAATCTTATGAGCAGCATGAAAGACTTCGTGTTTAAACCATTTTTTTTCTTTTTTAGAAGTTAGAAAATTTCTGCTAAAGTTTGTGGATTTTCAGAAGCACTGACTGATGCTGCCTCCTTTTTTAGTCACACATGGATATATACCCACATATTTAGCAAAGCCTTTTATTTGATCAGGTCGTATATTGCCCCCCAGGGAAGATGGTAAGAGTGACATTTACAGCAATTACAGAGCTTAGGATTGTTTTATTAAAGACAAGGTCAATTTAACTTCAACAAGATTGGAAAGATATTTGAAAATTTTACAGAGCTGCTCCTGGTGACATCATACTCAGCAGTGACATGCCGATGCGTTTTCAATGATTAATGATGAGTAACGCTATCGGGTGTGTTTTTGAATACACTTGAGTGTTGACAGTTAAGAGGCCACCCAGATACACAAAATCTCCTTTCTATACCTGCTTGCCTTCCTGCTTCACAAACTCTGAATAGATCGCCTGACACCCAAGTCTAAACTTTCAAGACATATTAATTTCCACCAGTGAACCTGACTTGGGTTGATACTATACAACTGTCAGCATGTGAACAAATGGGAATTATCAAGAGAAACGCAGAGCCATTCAAGCATTGCCTGACTTATGACTTAGCCGGAATGTAAACAAAACTGGAGCAATGCATCCTTTAGACTACAGGTGTTTTCCATTCTAACCAAAAGATTATGCAACAGAATCAGTCTCTAATTTAACTGTATGTTCATTTTTACCTTGCTGTTAATGACGTCAATATATTTAACTATGCATTGTGGAAATAGGTAGTGTAGCTTCAGAAAATGTGCAGGAAATGTTTTGAAAAGAGGGGGATCTACCAGCAGTAGCAAGGCAGGGGTATGAAGAGAGGCAACATTCAACCCAATTCCAGGATCAAAATCTAAGGCATTAGTAAATTCCTCCAACTTCTTAAACCCGTTTTTTGACGTCTACATACCTTGAATAACTGTTCCAAAATTGTGGTCACATGATTGCTGCTGACCTATTTTCACATTACTTACTCCTGAGGGCAGATCAAAAAGGCATGTACATGTAACAGAATTGGATGGTATGGCACCATTATAGGGCTTCAATGCCCAACATGCCTTACTGGCACACAGGTAGTAAGCACTACTAAGTGATCTGCATTAGCGTGCAGACAACTTTTTTTTATTAAAAAGTAGAACTGGAGTTTAGCTTTAAAAAAGAACTCTGGGAATTGTTTCATTAACCCTGGCAGTGGGGCTACCGCAACACTGCAAGGGTTAAGTGCTCGTTTGTATCTATGTATCCGATTGGTCCTTCCAATGTCTCTCCCCCTCCTCTGAAGCGGTGTAAGGTCACATAAATCCTCACACCTATAAACAGTGTATAGACATGAGGATGCTGAAGAAGGTTTCAATGCATCAGGGAGGGGGGAGACAGGCTGGAAGGAGTGATGTGGCAGCTGACTGGCTCAGAGCTTTGGGTGAATATATCTTTGTTTTAGCACCTAGACACAAATGAACACTTAACTCTTGCAGTGCGGGGGTAGCTCCACTGCGAGGGTTAATAAAAAAAATTCCTGGAGTTCTTCTTTAACAATCCTACATTGGCCATAGTGTTGGGCAATGAAACATATGCCTATCTTCATTAGCACCACTTGTACACCAGAACCTAACATACATTTTATCCTAAAACTGACAGGGGGGAATTTATCATAGCAATTGCAAGTGTTTGAACTTGCATATGGTTGCATAGGATAGATTTGCGCCAGATTTATGTTGCTAGTGTAATGTTGTTCATAAATGAGTTTAAATAGACTCCAAAGAAGCTCTCAGTGGAAGAGGAAGGGTAATATAGTCTGCTGGGGCTGTTCACATTATATCACAGATGGCAGTGCCCAGCAGCACTATCAGGTCTTTTAGATGTCTACATAATGGAGGCTTTAGGGCCCCATTGTTCATACCATTTCCAGTGCATTCCAGCAGCTAACCGTGGTGGAACAGAATGGATCGCAGTGTGTTCCAGTATGGTTACCTGCTGGACAGTGGCGTAACCAGAGTTCTGGGCGCCCGGGGCAGAATTTTTTTTTCGCCCCCCCAAAAATGTCACTTTCGGCTTTTAGCCGAAAGTGCAATTTTCAGCCGGCGCCCCCCCCTTCACTTTTCGCCCGGGGCCCGCGCCCCTGCTGCCCCCCCGGTTGTTACGCCACTGCTGCTGGAGTGCACTGGAAGTGATGTGCACAGGCCCTTAATATGTAAATAACATGCATCCAATGCATTACATGCACATATAATCTCATTGATCTGGCAAAAACATCTCAGTAAATTGACTTTTTTCCTTGCCCTTCATGGACAAAGCACAGGTTATTTTTAACTTCAATGGGAGTCAAACTATTGTGTTTTTATGGTATTTTCCTTTACTGTCCAACTTTTTTTTTCTATTTACTGGGAACAAATGAGTTAAAAAAGATTCAGCTTCAAAAACAAATAAAGTGATTCCCAGTCAGAAAACACAATAACAAAACTATGATTTCATCTTTGTCTATCTGATTAAATATGAAGCAGAATAACATATATACTTTTTTAATTGTAGCCAAGAGGGAGAAAGCAGCATGGCATAACTTAATTGTTCGTAATTATAATATCACTGAGGTAATTACAATAGATTTTGATTTTGATTGTCTCATTTTCACACCAGAGGAGGGCACAATACCAGATTCACTGTATTTGTTTTAAAAGAAGATCTAACAAGTATACTAATTGTAGTCACAGCTTGAAACTTTCTTTATAAAAAGAATAATGTCCCCACATCCACCCAGGATGCGTTCAACTACTCTGATTTCCTAGGTGCGAATTAAAGGCATATTAATAGCCATGTTTACCATGCGAGTTGAAAATCTCTTTGTCTCAGGTGCTAAGCTGTTTCTTTTTTATTAAACTGGTTAGAAAGGCAGAATACAGTTGTCAGTATATTCTGCAATATTATGTCGAATGATCATCATCATTTTTCTGATTAGCAGAGAACCAATTCTTTTTACAGCAGATAACCACTTTCTGCCATTCTGCCATTATTGTGTTGACATCACAGGGAGCATTACTTATACCAAATATTTTTGTATGCATCAATTGTACATCAATAAATCACGTATATTGTCCTATGCGATCTGCACAATCGCATCCTAAAGATAGCTCCTCCCCCGGCCCCCGCCCGCATAGCATGACATCACGGGCTTCCCTGGAGGACGTGAGGCTGTGCGGACGGGTGCCTCACTCACATCCAGGACATCCGGAAAGAGGCAGACTGGCACGAGGCGAGGACTGACTGAGGCAGGTAGGTGAGAAAATAAAAAAGGATTAATATAAAGGAGATATACAATACAATTTGTATATCTCCCTGAAAAGCTCACTCCATTTCTGTTCTGTCCTTCATATATATGTGAATAACATGATTGATAGAATTACAATGCATGATAGTAGAAAGCCATGATTAGACATAATTAACATGATTAGATAATCAGACTTAACAGAGACATGATTGTTTGTAATTTGACATGATACAGCGTTTTTGAAGGTTTAACAGAGGAGGAGCCTAGTTTTCTCTCAACGTTTTGCGCTTAGGGGCGCTGTAATGGATGTGGTATATATTCTTCAGGAGAGGGAGGTTGTTCAGGTTAATTATGTCTAATCATGGCTTTCTACTATCATGCATTGTAATTCTATCAATCATGTTATTCACATATATTGAAGGACAGAACAGAAATGGAGTGAGATTTTCAGGGAGATATTGGTGGGGGGCCCGAGGGGGCCCAAGAAAATGTTTTCCCAGGGTCCGATCAATATTAAAGACGGGCCTGCTAGTATCGATATCAGTACTTCCGCTAGCATGAATCGTGTCATTACCCACCGCCCGGCTTCTTGATTGCCCTGGAAGCCAACTCAATGCTGTTTGGCAGACTCAAAGCTGATTGGCCGGGAAGCCGGCTACCAAGCCAATCAGTATGGAGCCAGCCAAACGGCATAGAGCCAGCTTTCTGACCAATCAGGAAGCCGGAAGGAAGGTCATTACCCGGCTCCATGTTCCCTCGTGGCACTGCCAATCAGAGGAAATAATCCATTTGACTGGAAGTTCCGGTATTGAGGGTAAGTATTGGAGTATTTGGGTGAGTACGAGTACTCGCCCAAATGTTCGGTATCGGCACCGATACTAATATTGGTATCGACGCAACACTAGTAAAGTATACACAAAACCTGCAAAAGCAGTGTGCTGATTTGGGCAATGTTGTGCTGGGAAACCTTGGGTCCTGCCATTCATGTGAATGTTACTTTAACACCCCTTCATTGATGGCAGTGGCCTCTTTCAGCAGGATAATGTGCCCTTCCACACTGCAAAAATGGTTCAAGAATGGTGTGAGAAACACAACAATTAGTTTTAACATGGCATCCGAATTCTACAGATCTCAATCCAATCAAGCATCTGTTAGATGTGCTTGAAAAACAAGTCTGATCCATGGAGGCCCCACCTCAGCAGGACTTAAAGGATCTGCTACTGACGGCTCGGTGCCAGATACCACAGCATACCTTCAGAGGTCTAGTGGAGTCCATGCCTTGACAGGTCAGGGCTGTTTTGGTGGTAAAAGTGGCACCTACTCAATATTAAGTAGGTGATATTTTTTTAATTTCATTCACACATTATATTCTGAGAGGTCATAAGATGAACAGCCTTCACTTCCACCTCGTGGGTGGCTAAAAGTGGTTCTAAATGCTGGGGTCAAAATCAAAATTAATGTAGCTGATATATTATCTGTGTATTTTAGATCCGTATTTAGCTGTTTGCCTTGAAGCAAGATTTTCAAATATATTAACCTCACTGATCAATCAATGAGCCATTAATTCTGCTCATTTTATGCATTTCCTCCTGTTGGCACAAATGCGTGCAACAGGAAATACATAACTGTATTAAATGGTATTGTTATATCAGCACAGAGTTCAGCTTAGGGTTGCCACCCGTACGGGTTTCACCCGGGCAGTCTGGGATTTAAATAGTCTATCATCTTGTGTACGGGTTCCAGGCTACCTTAGACACTTGCCCGGTGGGCCGGGCCGAACACAATCAACCTGATTGTGTTCGGGCCGGTCGGCTATGCCCGATGGCTTGGTCTTGACAGAGCCGGCACTACTACACAGTAGACACTAGAGGGCACTGGTAGGGGAGGCCAGAAAACACCTCCTCACCCAGCTCTCTCTGGTGCTGGTGCTGTTCCTGTCCCGGCCAAGATATTTACATATGAATGGGCCGCGGTAATTTGCATATCAATAAGCCGCGACCCATTCATATATAAATACCGCGGCTCATTCATATGCAAATCAATGTCGCCGCCTCCCCCGCTAAGAAAAAGAAAAGCTGCCTGAAGACTGCAAGCACAAGGTAAGTTTAAGCATGTTATGGTGTATGCGTTTCTTACATTGGCGGTCATTGTGCACACTTTCGTTACATTGGCGGTCAGTGTGAATAGTTTTGTTACATTGGCAGCCGGCAAGGCCAATTTCCCGGCATCTCCCCTCCCCCGCACCCTTCGGCGGCCAGCAGCTTCGGCATAGGGGCCGGAGTAGTACTTAAACTGGATATAGTTACATTTTATTTTAAAGTATGAAATGTGGCAAGCGGTCCCATGAGAGAAAAAAATGTGTCGAGTGGCCCCCGAGACCGAAAAGGCGGCAGGGCAGAGACATTGACGGAGGAGGCGGGAGGCGTCACCGAAGCTCCAGTCAGGCGGCGAAGATGACAAGGAGGCCACGTTGGGCGCTGAGGACAAGGAGGCTGTGTTCCAAAGAGGTCAGGCCGTGCAAGGTAAGAGGACTGTGCTGGCAGGGCCCAGCATAGATTCTGCACAGCCCACCAAAGAGTCTCAGGTGTGCTGTGCAATACCCTTTGGTGGGCTCAGCAGGATCCGAGGGGGCCCTGCAGCCTGCAAAGCCCCCCCCAGATCCTGCAGACCCCCCCCCCCCTGAGATCCTGCAGGGTCTCAGGGGGTCTCTGCAGGATCTGTGGGGGGCTTTACTGGGTCTCAAGGGGGCTTTGCAGGATCTGTGGGGAGCTCTGTGAGGTCTATGGTGGGCAGAGCCGACCACAGATCCTGCACAGCCTCCTGAGACTGCAGGATCTCTGCAGGATCTGTGGGGGGCTTTACTGGGTCTCAAGGGGGCTTTGCAGGATCTGTGGGGAGCTCTGTGAGGTCTATGGTGGGCAGAGCCCACCACAGATCCTGCACACTGCTGACCTCTGTGTCACACCGCTGACCTCTACACTAGAACTCACACTGCTGCCCTCTGCGCCACACTGCTGTCCTCTGTACTCTGCATCACACCACTGACTTCTGTACTCTGAATTGCACTGCTGACTATTGTACTCTGCATTGCACCCCTGACTTCTGCGTTGATTCGGCTGTGTTAGGTCCCGTGCAGCAGCCTTCTGGGGAACCCCACAGTGCCTTCTTACAGGGCTTCCACCGGCTGCCCATCTTTCCCTCCTGAGACCCTTTGCCCGAGACATCAGGCTGGTACCCCGGAGCAGAGCGGCAGCACAGAGTATGTACCAAATTCATATACTATTATTCTGCATTGCTGTATAATGTTTTGCAGGGATTTTTAGTCCTCTATAGCTGATGGTATTCTGCATTAGAGTGTAAGCTCCTCTGTACAGAGACTGATGTGACTTCTCTGTACAGCACTGCGGTATATGTCAGAGCTTTATAAATGTATAATAATAGTGTGTGACTGTGCGGGGGACATTAGAGTGTTAGCTACTTTAGTGCAGAGAATGCCAGGGGGGTTGGGGGGCCAGTGAGATCCGATTCTCTATAGCAATATGTCTGTGAAGGTTCTCATTCATCCAGGTCATGTTATAGCTGTAAAAAATAAGTCAAGGCAACTGGACTTGCTATATTTTTTCTTGAAGACGTTTCACTGGCCATCCAACCAGCTTTCTCAATTCAGAAATTTCTGAATTGAGGAAGCTGGTTGGATGGCCAGTGAAACGTCTTCAAGTAAAATACAGCAAGTCCAGTTGCCTTGACTTATTTTTTACAGATATTCTCTATAGCAAGCTTCCTATATTGTTGTGTATTGGTTGTTGCAAGGCTTGTGTGTCAGCTGTAGCCCTCCGGTACTTACTAGTGGCCGGCCCTGCCCCTCAATTGCGTTTCTGTGTTTGGCTCCGCCCCCTCTTGTGAGGGGTGGGGCCTGTCAGTGGTCACGTGATTGGGCTGCTCAGTCTACAATGCCCGGGCCTATTTTTAGTCCCAGTCCGGCCCTGGACATAGCTGTCTCTCTGCCACTGTCCGCGGATCGTTCAACCAGAGCTGCAGCTGCTTCCCCCCTCCTCCTCCTCCTCTCCCTCCCACCTGCTGTTCGGCCGCTGATGCACGGGGCCGGGCACTGACTTGACTCTTCTTTGGCCAGGTACCTTATCAGTGGGGCTGTGCTGGGGTGCCAAGCAGGTGAGGGCAGTGACAGATCAATGCTGCTGGCTGTGTGAACTGATCAATTTACACTGTGACAAGTTATGTCATCAATACCTAACAGCACTCCTATGTCATTTATAACACAACAGTGTGACAATTGTTACTTTTATAATTTTATTGTAATATATATTATTATGCACACAAAAATAGATATCAGCACTGCCACTTAAATGAGAAAAAGTTATTATATTGCTGCTCCCTCCACCGCCACGCTGTGGCAGTAGCATAGGCAGCCACCTCAGGGCATGTAGGGGAAAATTGTCGGAGGTCAGAGAGAGACAGCGGAGCACAGCGGTGTCACCAGCAGTGAGCGGCCAAGGAGTGAGCAAAGGGACCATCAGGACTCTCAGCCATGAACACGGACTCCAGGAACCTCGAGCCACGGCGAGCAGTGATCAGGTATTGACAAAAACGTCTGTAGAGCCCTCCTGCACTCTGTCACCCGCCCTTCCCACTCACCACTCCTTTGGCATAATTGATATGGGCAGTACCCCAGATTGCACTTTTCACAACTATCTGTAGCTGGAATGCTCTGTAGAACTTAGTACAATAGGGTATTTCGGTATCGAGTAGGGATGAGCCGAACACCCCCGCGTTCGGTTCTAATTCGAACTTTCGAACATGGAAAAAGTTCTAATTCGAACTTAGAACTCAATGCAAGTCTATGGGGGTAGAACTCAGAAAATTAAATGTCCCCATTTTGAAGCCTTATATGCAATTTATTGGCCATAAAAAGTGTATGGGGATCCGGGTACTGCCCTGGGGGACATGTATCAATGAAAAAACACTTTTAAAAAATAAAATTTTTAAAGGAGCAGTGATTTAACATCACTTAAAATGAAACTTTAAAAATGAAATTATATACATTATATATATACATTTTATTGATATTTATGTAGAACTCTAATATATACAGAAGTCTGATTTTATATAAATGTTTTATAACATAACGTAGGGAAACTTTTTTGTTTTTTTTTACATTTATGGTACTTTTTAAATTATATAGTAAAAAAAAATACCCCCCGTGGTGATTATATACCTCCAAAAGAAGGTTCTATCTGTCCCCAAACTTTTTTAACATAAATTGCAAGGCTATAGTCCGGTCAATATTCTGTAAAATGTATTGCATTGCAGCTGCGCAGATGCACGCAGTTCTGGTGTGTTCTGGTGTGAACAAGACCTAATTCCCAAATGTTGCATACTAATTCCTAAATGATCCTCAAAAGTGTCAACATGAGACTGTACTTTCAAGAAAAATCACATGGCAGTGGAGCTATTATTGCAGCACATGTGGCTGGCCGCGAGGGGCAATGAGGGTGTCAATAATTTTACCTAGGTTAGAGAGTTGCCACAGGAACCTGTGTCCCCATTGGAAGGTGGCAGTCTATTATATAATGCTGGAAAGCAGTGAGTTTTGCACATATTGGCATTGGGACTGTACAGGGTAGCAGTATCATATGTCACAGATTTGAGCTGTCAGTGTGATGTAATATATTACGTGAACGTTGGCACTAATTAAAGCTCTCTGTGTGCTGGGGGGAGGGGGGGAGGGGATTTAAAGTGAAGCTGGGTATAATGTTGCTCCCACATTGTTTTCAGTACCCCAGGCCAGGCAAAGTGGGAATGGTGCCATACTACAAGCTATACACTGTGAAGTGACACACAATATATTGGCTAGCTGCCAGCACAATATTCATTATTGTTCTCAATCTCCTGAAGGCATCCCTCATAACTATTTGCTCTTGCATTTGGATATACAGTTCATGCACATACTGGCCAATTCTGCTCCTACCCCTACTGTGCATAACATTTCATTTCATGATTATGATTCAAATATTTTTTATGTAGGGGGGGGGGGTGTTAAAAAAAAGACCCAACTGAGGTTTCACACTTTCTATGTAAGCCACTTCAGAGGATGATCTCAGTTATACACTATAGTGGGAAGAGAGGAGCTAAAATGCTAAAAGTATCCTTTACAATTGTACATTTTTTTCCATTTGAAAGACCTCATGGACAACCATAATTGTATGGGCCCTGGGCTACTGCCTTAGCTGTCATTGATACACAATCTACCAGACCACTTCAGAGTAGATCACCATGCTGCAGTAGATGATCATTTTTTTAGGCTCCCTGTACCAGTTAAAGGTGCTCTCTGTCATCTCCATCCTCAGCTTCACTGACTGAGCCTCAGTCTGAGCACATGGCTTCTCGTCCTAGGCAGCAGGCCTTGAAGGGTCAGACAATCCACAGCAGTCCTCTCCCAGGCAGGACATCTGGGAAAGAGACTCTCACATGGTCAGCCCCAAATATTTATGTCCTCCTCTGGCATGTACCACTGGTCATGAACCTCCTAGTGATTGGCTAGGGAGACACAGATCTTCATACCACCACATTATTGGATACTGTGCTCTGTGGCAAGGCTACTCCCAGCAGCAGGCAGATGCAAATGATAATATGTGTGAAAGTTGTGAAGGACAAGTCCAGTTGGTGAGCACTCTTCCGGAGAGGTTAAATTGGTTTCAATTTCGGTGTGCTGCTCCTGGTGTGTCCAATCGGGAAGTCCGACATGGTGATCAACAATTGGATAAAATATAGTCACGGTGAATGATCTGATGTGCAAAGCAAACTGGTATAAATTACATAGACTCACCATTGGGTGATTGAGGTTGCGGGCTCAGTGACGACGGTCCTAACGATGATGCGGACAGGGGATTTTGATCCGGAACTAATGCATTGCACAATACATCACAGAGGTCGTTTCGGATCAACATCCCCCGTCCGCAAAAATGTATTGCTGTTTGGTTGTTACAGGTTACTGCATATAATTATGTCATTTGTGCTGCTGTATTGAATACGACTGTAGGAGTTGCAGTGCAGTGGCATCTGTTGCAAGTAGCTTTCTAAAATTGTTCTGAACAGCATGCAGTGTATTTTGCTGTGCATATACATTTATACATGATCAGCCTGTCACCAGTTTGCATTAAACAGTTATAATATTTTTTTATTTAAGCAGTTGTGGCAAATACAATTATAGAGATGATACAAACACAGATGCAAGAGGATTTTCTCAGCAGTTAACACTTGGTAAATAGAAAAACTCAGAAATAGATGATCGTGCAAAACATTTTATTAAATATGTAGCAGAAGTGTTAGCGGGGGGGGGGGGGGGGGA
>NW_017306534.1:1186455-1191635 GCF_000935625.1 Nanorana parkeri
GATGGAGAGGGGGTGGGGGGGTGGGGTGAAATGAAAATCATCCAAAACAGTCAAACCTAAAAGTAAATTCAATAAGCCACATACCGTAGTACTGTAAATATCCATGTTTCATGATTTTCCTCATGGAACTCAAAGCACGACGATACCATAAATTATTTATAGAGCTCTAACAAAAGCCATATCATTGTTCTTGTTCACAAAAGGCTCAAACAGATGAAGATGATTCTTACATATAATGCTGAAAATTGAATATTTATTGAAAACATTACCCAGTACCTTTTTTGGCATATTGGTAAGAAGATATGATACTACTATCAATTATTATTCTTGTATGCTATATAATGGCATCTTTCTCTGCAGGGTAATAACAAAAACAGCATACAGAAAAAATAACGTAACAAAATATGAATGTAAAAAAATCTAGCGGGAGCCACCCATACGTATTATTACTTTTGTAAGATTATTATTCGTTTTTTTGAGATTCCTTGCATCATGATACATTTTTATCATACAGTTGCCCATCATGGCTGATAGCAATGCTGCCCATACTCATGGGATTTTGAGACAATGTCAAGACAATTTCAACCAGGATTTGAATGCAAATATGACATCTTAACAAAGCCTACTACTAACAGTTTCTATGAACATTTCAAATCAAACGAAACTGTTGGTGGCAGGTTGTCTTGATACATTGCGTCAAAAGATGGTTCAAAGTGGTTGCAGTTGTGTAAAAATCATTGTGTGAATGGCCAACATTTAACCCCATGTCATTGGCTTGCTACAGGATTGGGGAATATCCAAGGTGCAAAGTTAACAATTACTTAGATTAGTTGTTTGTTGTTTATGCTTTCATATAATTGGATGTTGAAATGAATGCAGCATCACCATATTCACTAAGCTTAGTGAACACTCTGATAGCAAACTGAGCATTCACTTTATCCTTAAGTAGGAAACATTCTCTAGTCCTTAAGTATATCAACAGCAATGGCAGCTGTCTCCAGCTTCCCAGCAGTTATAGAATCACTTGGTCAGTGGCATATCATTTGAATAGCAATATTCTAGTACTAGCAATAGTGTGCGCGTTCGATGAATGGGCTGAATATGGAAGGGAGTGTCACTGCAGTGGCAGGGAATACAGAAGTGCACATTGGTACAGTAACGTGAGTGCTTGAGGGTTGTGTTGGTGCAGTGACAGCGAGAACAGAGGTGGGCATTGGTGCATTGATGAGTGATGTACGGGAAACCACTGGAGGTGGTGAGATCAGGGGGAAAGATGTGGCTCAGTTGCAGTGGTGAGAGTGGGTTAGTGTGCAAGTGCAATGTGGGGGGGGGGGGGAAGTCATCTACGATGGTGAGAGCCAGAGGGTGTGGGTTGGCATGAAGGGGAAGGGAACCAACTACCTCCATTACTATAAAACCCTTCCAGTGCAGTAGCCATTGTCTAGAAGTCCAACAGCCAAATCTATTCTTTACTTTCTTTTAGCAAAGGTAAGCATTTAATTTGGAAAAAAACACCACTATTTCTCTCTCCTCCCTCCTAAACTATTGAACCTTCTATATTGTTATTTTGAAAATGTAATCTCTATATCAAGTTGAAACTAAGGGGGAAAGTAAAACTCCATTTTACTTCCTCTATTCTTCTTTTGCAGTGAGAATAGAATTATCACTATTGTTTTATGACCTTCTGCACCAATCAGTACATTTATGTTAAATCATGTTTGTTTATTTACTTTATTGTTATATAACAAGTATTTATTTTATTTGAATATTATTTTAGGTATTGCTTCCTTGACCAAATTACAAAGCTATGGAGAATGACTAAATGGCTTGAGTAGAAGTGAGTGCTGGTTGGCTTATTCAGTAAAACAGTGGAAAGAGCAATGATGTTGCTCTTCAATAGTAACCCATAGTAGTGGATCAATACCCATCTCTGAAAGGACAGGACAACAATAAACTGACAATTGAACATCCTCTTTGAGTAGCTACTTGTGCTGCACTTCCCCATCTTTCCTCTTCTGATGTTATATGATTCAGGTGACCTTGTAACTGGCTAAGCCTCCTAATAGGTAATGATAAATATGCAATTTGCCCGACATTCTTCACTAAAGTCCATTGGACTTCATGAATAAAATAGTGTGAACCAAGGAGTGTCTATGCTGTACCTGGCAGATATGTCGCTTTTATTGTATGTTCCTGGAGGAGTCTCTTATAGGATGACTAGTTGTGATCAATACAGTTCTTTTTTTGGACAATTGGATGGATGAAGCCCAATATTAATTGCTGCCAACATTTTTAATTTCCATGAACATTTTGCTATTATCCAGATTGAAAAAAAAAATCTCACCATTCGCAATACATCCTTGGGGATCACAGGTCTAATGTACTTTCTGACTCTTACTTACGGCATTATAAGTAGCAGTGTATGGAAATTCTCTATACATTTGTGCGGGTTTTTACAGCATACAATTTAGAATTGCCTAATGGGAAATATACACAGCTGTAAATTGTAAGTGTGAATTTGGGCTTCTTTGTGGAATGTATAACTTACGCTGAGTTGGTGTACCTGGGTTTTAATTAGTGATGGGCACGATGTTCGAGTTGAGCATGAGTTCGACTCTGACATCGGCAGTTCGAGTCCACGCAGTGCCTTGTGAGCACTGATTGGCTAAAGCCTTGCTCCTGACCACAGGTCATGATGACTATGCCCAATCATGGCTCACCTGTCAGATGCCGTACAACCCTAAACAGTTATATTTTGCCAGCATCTGTCAAAATGCCATTCTGCGGGAGTTCGTCTCTAGCAGATGGGTCGGCGGGAATGTTTTTTTTTTCTTGTTTTACTCTTTATTTCATCGAGTCAACGTTGTTGTGGACAGTGCTGGACATCTTGATTAATGCTGGATTACGTCAGTGGATCCATTTTTTTAAATAAAAGACTTGTCAAAAACTTGTCTTTTGATTTTTTTTCAGTTAAAGGATTTTTTCAAAAGTATGTTCTCTTTTTAAAAATTTTGATTTAACCCTTTAGTGAATGGGTAGGTGTACAAGTAGGGTAAGTGTACAGGTGTTTCTCATTCACAAGGGGGGGTGCATCTGGATGCCCCTTTATTAAAGGGGTACCCTGATGTGAATAAGCCCCCTGTCCGCACCCCACAACCAACACCCCAGGACTTGTGGGGAAGAGGCCCTTGTCCCTATCCGCATGGGGACAAGGTGCTTTTCCAGGGGCAACGCTGGAAAAGCATTCTCACAGGGCCAAGTGCATGTGGCCCGGTATGGCGCTCGCTTGTTTGTTTGTTTGTTTGTTTGCTTGCTTTTCATAGATACATGTCCCCCAGGGCAGTCCTCGAATCCCCATACACCTTTTATGGCCAATAACTTGCATATAAATCTTCAAAATGTGGACATTTGATTTTCAAAGTTCTAGCCCCATAGACTTGCATTGAGTTCGACTTCGAATCCAAACTTTTTCCATAGTCTCAAGTTCGAATTCGAACCAGACACGGTGGTGTTCAGACCATTACTAGTTTTAATATGCATTTGCATTATACATTTTTCAGGTGTGGGGGGACTCTTTGTTTTTTATAACAGCTGTGCAAAAGCAGAAATGACGCTTACTTTATAATGCAGTCTGTCAATAGCATTTATACTAGTTATTGCTCATGAGAGTCCCCACGTAACAGTTTTATTACTTGTTGATCATGCCATTGGATCCATTGATCCTCCACTTCCTGTAACATGGTGACAACACTGTTCATTCTGCAGTGAAATCACTACAGTGTTGTCACCCTGTGAACAGAGTGGTCTTAGATGGCTTTTTAGTTTTATATGGAAAACTACAAACAAATTGAAGGCTTACTTCAGATAACACTTGTAAAGCAGATACAGAAAATGTTTTTTTTTGGGAGGCGGGGAACTAAACCACATGAATAAAGCTGAATGTTGTAATCCCCCGTCAGTATATTTTGTTGTAAATGTCACTTTTGCTGGGCAACTTGACCTGCATGTAAATGTGGAAATATATATAAATAGAGGCATATAAAAAAAAAAAAAATCACATACTAAATACTATTATTACAGACTATAACCAGAGTACAATATATTGTGATTTAGTGATCCTTTAAGACATATATAAAACTCACTATAAATGCACTTTTACAGGTACTCTTTTCTTCAAGGAAGATGTACAGAAAATAAATGACAGCTGAGCCGCAGTAAGCACAATTATTAAAAAATGTGCCCCGTCTCTAGTTAGAATTTAGAACTGAAAACAATGGTACAGAAATCTCGGTGGACGTTGGATGCAGTGTGTACCGTTCTCTTGCTGCTGCAACCTGCACTCTCCTTGATAACCCATAAACCTTACCTACAGTACATGCATCACATCAAAATGCACTTCACCTTCTAAACCTTCTTTTCTATGTTAAATATGTTTAGTGCAGTAGGTAATACTGAGATCAGCAAGCCTCTAGAATTTTTACATACTGTATTAGTTAATTAGCAATTCTTACCAAACAAAGACAATCATTCCTTCTTGGACTTGATTGGGACATCTATTAGACATATTTACGGGAAAAGTCAATGGAGAAAGACATTAGAGGCCAACCACAAAGTCAGAGAGAAGCAACCACAGACCAGAGAGAAGTGCTTTATTAGCCAAGAATTGTTTGGTTATTGATCCTGGTCTGTATATTTGTTCCCAGTAGCACTTACACTAATTTTTCTAGTGTAAATATAAGTAAATTTTGAATGGGTGTTGCTCTAAACAATCCACATGTCCACATTGTGCGGTTTGCTCTGTAATTGTAGTTACGGGAAGATTCAATATCTGGAGCATTGAGAGGAGACAGGGCTGTGGCACGGTAACCACAAATTTGAAACATTGACTTGAGCCCTTTATGAGAAGTTATTAAAGTGTCTCCACCTATCACTCTTCTCCCCGGCAAACAAACCACATAGATAATCAGAAGGAAGAGAGCAACTAGAAAAATGAGAAGAGGAAATGCTTCACATTGAACTGCATTATCATTCTTTTATTTTTTTTTCCAGTCCCACAATTAGATAAAAGAAATATATGGATAACACAAAATCTATGACAAATCCACTGGATAAGAAAGGGTTAACACTGATGATTGCATTAATATTTGATGAATAAAGAAAAAAATGTATACACTTAAAAT
>NW_017306534.1:1193797-1262616 GCF_000935625.1 Nanorana parkeri
CACTGTGCACTAGCACTATAGCTGGCAATTTGTATTGTATATCCTAATTAATTTGTATTTCTGCATTTATTGAGTACATTCAGAAATAAAATATTTTTTTTATAAAGAATTTGCAGCCACCCCCTTAGATTCTAAAAGCACTAGTGAATTATATATCATTAAAAGACATTGATGGCATACCATGTACACCTGATCAATCAATCTATATTTACTACAAACTCAAGCAGGACTCAGATTTTATATCTATGCCAGATTATAGTAATCTGATATTTGATAGGTAGTTGTGGGGGATTGCTGCATTATGCTAATACTTAAAGGAGAACTATGGGGTCAGTGTTTTTCCCCATAGTTCTCCTTAGGGTAACGGGAGGACACAAACTAGAGCCCTCCCGTTACCCTGAGCTCAGTATACCGCGAGCTACAACTCACGGTATACTGAGACGCCGCAGCCGGAGCGGATCAATAAAGAATTTGCAGCCACCCCCTTAGATTCTAAAAGCACTAGTGAATTATATATCATTAAAAGACATTGATGGCATACCATGTACACCTGATCAATCAATCTATATTTACTACAAACTCAAGCAGGACTCAGATTTTATATCTATGCCAGATTATAGTAATCTGATATTTGATAGGTAGTTGTGGGGGATTGCTGCATTATGCTAATACTTAAAGGAGAACTATGGGGTCAGTGTTTTTCCCCATAGTTCTCCTTAGGGTAACGGGAGGACACAAACTAGAGCCCTCCCGTTACCCTACACACACATATCAATATGGTCATTCAATTGATCATTCAATGCGACTAAAATTATTGAACTTAATATGAATTGTAAAATCGCAGGCCCTCCATTCGATGGATTTAATAAGCTTTTGATTGGTTTTGATAATGGCAAGTTGATTTTATCAATTGTTTCTGATTGAACGAACATCTGCTTGTGAATCAGACAACCAGTCATAATACAGATTTATTAATTGTTTTCAATACATCATATCTATTAGATGGAATCCATATATTTGTGTTTCATCGTTCAATATTTTTATCGTCTTATGCCTCTAACTTTACAATGTGGCACTACCAGAAAACCCATGTTGCAAGCCTTATGATACCGCCAAGCCACCCCTAGTTGGAATCAGGTTTGGGTTCGAGATACCAAGAAACTTATAGGCATGGCAAATTTTTGCTTGAGGAAGCACCTGGGGGAGTTGTTTTTAAACCATAATGCACTGCAATGATCTTTGAACTATGGCTAGCAGGCTTAGAAGGGCCAATCGGTGTGCTTTTGGATAAGCCAATCCCCTCACAATAAAAGGGTGGCACAGAGCAGCCACAGTGTTAGTGTAATTTTAAATGGGACAAATATATTATATTTATAGTATATTTTTATCTACATTATTACTTTCTTCAAATAATACTGATCAAAGTAGAATAAAGTTTTGAGTTTTGTTATGTTTTTGTCTATGGATTACATAAAAAAATTGTATAAGACAATAACACCAAAAAAACTTTGTTATTGTAGGTAATGAGAAAGTTATTGTTGAATCAATAATCCCAAATCATGAATATAGAAAATTGCACTGGCCAAGGGGCGTGGACTGCTATGGTCACTTGGTCCGGAGCTGCACTTCGGGATCCGTCTATCCAGCTACTAACAGCTTACGCTGAAGCTGGACGAGCCTTTCATTAGCCACACAGGTGCCGACATCCCCGCCAGACATGTCTAAGGGGAAAAATAAGTCCAAGGGTCCCAGGAGGCTCACAGACTTCTACCCCCAGCCGCTCACGTCAGGCATGCAAGATGGTGCCTCGGCTGCACATGCAGGGGAATCATCGGACGTTCAATCCACAGGCAGCAATGAATCAGAAAATTGCTCTGACCCATAGAGGGCTTGCAGGTGTGCGAGCTGAAATAATTAAAAGGTTTATGCATTTTCAATGTTGCCCTCAAAGCTTCATCGAAAGTTCCTCTACCTACGGTACAGTATTTTTATTTATTTTTCGTCCCGCATAGCAGTTCCCAGTTTCCATTCTTTACAACAGTCCTCAAAATATCCAGAATTTAACCACAAGATCCACATCCTTTAGCTTTTATTGCGATTTAAAATGTTTTGCTGAACTACTGGCAAATGAAACCTGAGCAGATTTGCCCATCAGCAACAAGTAATTGCCTATGCTTATACTTGAGAACTTTCAAAAGTCACTGAGCCTGAAATTGAGGGCAGGGTCAAGGGGGTGGGGAGCCATGGCCAAATTGTGGGAGTAACTGCAGTGCAGGAATTAAAGGGTATAATAGTGTAGTGCACAGTGGTAAACTATGGGGATAATAGGCCATGATATTATTGTGATAGACCTGCAGGGGAAAACATTACAGTAATTTGGTACTCTAAACTAACAAACACTGCTTGAGTTGTGACCTTGTTGACTACAGAACATCTCCCCTTTTCCTCATATCCATAACATAATGGGCATGCAGTCTGCAGTCCAGAAGAGGGACCTCATGCAGTACAAAAGAGGTACAATTGTCAGCCCTTATAAATTAAGGAAGTTAGGAGCTCACTGGATTTCTTGTAGATTGGCAGGTATTTTTCTGCATTTGCAGTGATGTCAAAAAAGGCAAACCATTAAGAAACGTACATGGATTGCAGAGGTGCATCACATATGTATTTTTTTATTTTGCTTTGACATACATTTTTAAATCGATTTTTGAATATAAATTGTCTGCATTGTCCAGAACAACAATCTGAAACTGCAATTTCAATATGTTTTAAAAACTCATTAGTTAGTTATGCAAAAATAGATGGACCCACAAATGTTGTTGTAACCCTGAGCCCAGTTATGCCTTACATTTTAGCACATAGCACATCTGCCATTTGCTCTGTAAGATTACATCATTGCTACATGCATGATGATGTCATAATGTCAAGTTCAAAGAAGTACCACACACACTATTGATGACATTGTGCTTCCAGAGCCTCCACCTCCAAGGGCATGCTTCTGGTTTCCATCAACCTTCCAACCAAAGGGCCTTATGCTTCACATTCTGAATCAACACATGTTCTTTCTTGAAAACAACTTGTCTGATAATCATTTACATGCAGTCATTTTACACCAAAAAGAACAGGCTTTGGGTGCTCTCTGGGTTTTGGGAAATGCATTCTGTTTCATCGGTCTTGTAGTATGTGCAGAAATATAACGCGGAAGTGTTTGAATCCAGCCTCTCTAGTTGGAACGCTGGTGCTAGAACACAGGTTTTTCCATTTGGGAAGAATTGAGGCCATGTGTTGTTCATGCACAGAAATGCTCTCACGACAGCTGTACATTGAGTTTTCTGGATTCCACAGTTGATGTGTTGCAAACCGAGCCAAATATGTCCTTTCCTTGGCTGGCGTAATGAATTACAGTGTGGCGTTTTATAGTAATCATCAGTTATGATGCCAGTGTACAAGCACTGTGCTGTACAATTTTACAGCATGATTCTCTTTTCATAATTGGATCAAGATTTACAACCTCTGATGAGTTAAATAATTTTATACAAAGAATGCCAACAGAGAAAATATGGCACCAAGTTTTCTGCAATGTTCATTGTCTCTTTTACTGTATCTCCACACGCATAGATTGGAAATTACTGGAAATAAGAAGAATTCATTTCCCACATGCACACGCGCACACACACACGGTTTGTTTGATTGGGTGTTGTACCTGTTTACTTTATTCTTCAGTCTTATGTAAAAAATTGTCTGAAAGGAAAGTGACTATGTCAGTGAAGGCAATTTCTGCACATTTCTGCTATCACTTTCCAAGTGCAGTTTAGGGACTGAAAAGAAAACTGTTATTGGTTGCAAAAACGAGTTTCCTGGAGTTTGCTGTGGGTTGTTTGAGTAGTGAGCAATTGCCTGCACAAAAATCTTCTGAACCAGTGGTGTTTCTCCACTCATACCTAAGGTAAAAACCTATGCTCTTTTTAGCTGATTGTAGGGGGGGCATTCTTTGCATTGACCACCATTGTGAGGATGCACTACACTGACCACTATTTTTTCAGGGCAATGTTTCTACTGACTGCCACTGTAAGCAAGCCCTTCTCCCACTGACCACTAAGGTAAATTATGTTTACCTCATTATGACCAATTTAACAGGGTATTCTTTCCACTGATTACCAGTGTAAGATAGCCCTATGTATGGTCCTTTTAACAATGGGCACCTACAAAAGGGGGTCCTTCTCTCTCTCTGACCACCAATGAAGTGTACACTACACTGACCACCAATGTAAGGGGCACTCTTCCCGATGACCAATACTTTAACAGTGCATTATGTCCAACGACTACTAATGTACACAAACCTTTTTTTCACTGATCAGCTATTTAAAGCAGATCTTTACACTCAAAAATCTAATTCTACCAATGCATCCCTCTATGTTTGATGATTAATAATAACATATATATGTCAGGTGTAAAATGCTGTGATTTTGAAACACTTACAGTTGCAGAACATTCACTTCCTGCTTTGAAAGGGCAAATTACTTCAGTTTCCCAAAGCAATGTGCACTGGGATTGCCTTGACATCAGCAGAGCATTGCTTGGAAATCTCATCTGTAATTTCAGGGAAATGCATTTTCCTCCTCTGAGATGATTTGCATGGTCACATGTCCTAGTCACATGTACCAGTAATCCAGGAAGTAAAAGGAGAGCTATTAATCTGTCTTTATTAAACATTGCCAATGTCAGAAGAAAAGAGACATAAGATATGGAAAGAATACAAATCCTGCCACTACCTAGAAGTTGTGTTTGTAGATTGTCATTACTAAACATTTCTAAAGATGTGTTTGTTGTTTTTTTAGATATAGGTACGCGTCTGCTTTAAGGGGTCCTTCTCCCATTGACCACTATGGTAAAATATATTCTTCTCATTGAAGACCAATTTAAGAAGAACTCCGGGCATATGAAAACGTAACCCTTGTAGTGGGGCTTTTTCTGCACTGCAAAAGTTAAGTGTTCATTTTGGTCTAGGATCTAAAATAAAAACATAAACTCGCCTGATCCTCGATCCTGAAGCAGTACTTTCGGCCACTAGAGCTCAGGGAAGAAGAGGCTGTGGGGACCAGTCTAACAGCTAGATGTGACTGAGGATTAAGTGAGTATATCTTTTTTTATTTTAGACCCTAGACCAAAATGAGCAGTTAACCCTTGCAGTGTGGAGGTAGCACCACTGCAAGGGTTAATTTTTTAGAGTCAAATAAAAACAGGGGACTCTTTCCACTGGCTACCAGTGTAAGGATGCCCTTACCCCATTGACCATCTAAGTAGGGGTATTCCCACAGACCACCAATGTAAAGGGGCTCTACAATTGTCACTGTTTACATATCATTTTTGGCTATTAGAAATGTTATGATTACTACTAAAAATAAGTTTGTTACAGAGAGTAGGGAGTGCTAAAAATGTCCCACTCTGGGCTTTAAATAAGCTCAATAAGCTTATAGTGATTTCTGGCTTCATCAGGGATGTCCTCATATTTTTGCATGCATGCATGTAGAGCCGTAGCTAGCTCCTTTTTTGCGCCCGAGGCAAGAACGGAAAATGGTGCCCCTCAACAGACGTGTGCGGTATGTGACGTCTTATGAAACTAATTAAAACATTTTTCGTTTCTGGGGAATTCGGGGGAAATATTGGGGGTCTAAACAGACCCCTGACATTTCCCTTTTGAAATAGAATAAGATATTGAGGACACAGCAGAGTCCTCTGCCCATACAGGGCGGGAAGAGCAGCAGGGATCCGTGGAGAAGCTGGAGCCTGTGCCGCTCCTCTTCTACCTGTTGAGCCGCGGCTGTGTTGGCCGCCTGGTGTCCCTGTTGCCAATGCCGCCCTGTGCTCACCATGGCAACAGGGCCAAGGGGGAGCAGCCAGGCTGGCCCTGGCGGCGCCCCCTCTCAGCTGCGCCTGAGGCGAGTGCCTCACTCGCCCCATGGTAGCTACAGCCCTGCATGTATGCATTGAATGGTGCAAGCAAGCTGGCCAACAGCACCATGAAAGTGCATGATGCTAATCCAGGATGGACTAAATCCAGGATATTCAGAAAAGGACAGAAGTTCACCTCTGTCCAGACCTGTTTCGCCTCTAGCCCTCTGCCATGCTGCTGCAGTCCCACTGAGGTAAAGATTACAAGGTAGCACTCTGATTTGAAGGGGGATTAAGGTTTCTTTGGTGAAGGGGGCTTCTGATGCGAAAGGCGGAGACTGTGATGTGGGAGGGAAGTACTCTGATGAAAAGGGGGGGCTTCTGATGTGAAAAGGGAGGACTCTCATGTTGAAAAGAAGGACTTTGATGAGCTCCTGATACAAGGGGGCTTCTGATTTAAAAAGGGTGACTCTGATGTGACGGGGGAACTCCATGTTTTAAAATCCATACCAGACCCCTTTCTAGGATAATATTTGGTATATATTTTGAAGGAACTGTACATAATTCTTTGCATATTTACATTTATGTTTTTTGTTTTTTTTACATTTGCTTGAAATGTTGCATACTTTTAACCACTTGAAGACCAGGTTTTTTAACCACTTGAAGACCTAGACCATTTTTCAGTGTTTAGCGCTGCAGTACTTTGACTGACATTTATTCCGTCATGCAATGCTGTACTGAAATTAATTTTATACCATTTTTTGGGGACAGATAGAGCTTTCCTTTGGTGGTATTTAATCACCACTGGGGTTTTTATTTTTTACTATATTAAGGAAAAATTACTGAAAATATGGGAAAAAAAGTTTTTGTTATAATACAATTATTATTACCCAATTGTTTGGTAAAATATAAAAGATGGGGTCAAGTCAGGTAAATAGACACCAATCATGTCAAGCTGTAAAATTGCACGCACCTGCGAAATTGCATAACTACCATACCCAAAATTGATCAAGGCGACCCTTTTAAAGCTTTTACCACTCATCAGTTTAGTGTTATCAGTGATTGATGGCCCTAAAATTATTGCTTGCACTGTGACGTTCGCAGTGATATGTAACATGTAATGAGCGCAATCGTCGTTTTCGCACGTATGTTTGCACGAGTGTATGTATGGGTGGGGACTTTTTAAAAAATGTGTGTTTTTAATTCTTTTTCATGTATGACTTAAATTTTTTTTGCAACTAATTTTTTTTACTATTTTTTTTAACTTAACTTTATTGTTATCACATAGGGGGCTAAGGAACCCCCCTATGGGATAGCAAAGAGATGTGACAGATAGCATAAGCAGATCAGCAGCAGATCTGCTTCTCTCCCGCTTCTGAAGAGTGCGCGAGTGGGAGGGGCTGACGGGATGTTTAAATACGCCCGCTCAGATCTAGGAAGCTCCCGGCTGGCCGTATTTTTACCGGCCAGGAGGCGGTTAAGGCCCCGTTCACATATAGCGAATTTCCGCCGCGATATCGCGCATTTTTGCCGCGCGATATCGCGAGAAGTCGCCGGCCAATGCTATTCAAAGGAGCTGTCTTAACTCCATGTCGCGCGTCGCTCGTCGCGGTCGCAAGTCGCTTCTACCGGACCCTTTTTTCGGCGGATTTTGCGCGATTTTGCTTTTTTTCTATGGAGCCCGACGGAGGAGGTTGCGCTACCGTCGCTGGATCGTCGCTGGATCGTCGCTGGAACGTCGCCCCGAAAGTCGCGCTATCCCGGCCGCTGACAAGGTATGTCGCTATATGTGAACGGGGTCTAAAGGGTGCCATGACTGAAAAAAAGTTGAGTAACGCTGATTATGCTAATCTATCATGAGCTAAAGATAAATGCAGTTTTTATCTACATCTTTTATCTTTATTTTGGATACATGTGCTGGGGTTTATGTTGAACAAAGTGCAAGGTTATTATTCATATGAATATATTTTTGATTAGGAGTTTATTACACTATTTATTATTACCATTGAATGCTAATATATAATTTTCCAATTACAACTTTTCCTAAAATACACACCAATGTACACCATATAAGCAGAATTTGGCACAATTTGAAATGCAACCTTTGTCTGCTGATGATTTATTCACAGGCAATTAGCTCAGAAGATTTCTCACAGCTGACTCACATGTCCCTCTGAAGTAGTACTTTTGGATCTGTTCAAGTTGTACTTGATTAGTTGCTCAGTGACTTTGCTGAACAGACAGGAAATATCTGAGCAGCAGCATAGCCAATAAATATAAAATATGCATCGTGGCACTGAGGTTACCATTTTGGCTTTATAGTGCTGAGGTCCTGACTGGGATTGATTCTTACTAGGACCACTGTCTGCATAGAGGTGGTATATGCCTTCTGTGTAGTGGTGCTTTGCGTTTGAATTTACTGGCTGAAAAATTTATTGAAACTGTATAAATGAATAACTAGGGGAAAATATTGAAAAATATTGGTCTCAATCACATCTGCATTCTCTTTTTTATTTCCTGGGATAGTCCTAGTTCTTGGATCAGTCTAAGGTTTTGCACAGGAGTGGGGTGAATTTTTTCATTGATTTGTATTAGAAAAGTTGGCAAGTATTCAGTCCTTCCTGTATTTCAGTGATTATGTAGCCTAAGTATAATTCATGAAATAAGGATAGTTCATAACATGAACTTTTAAATTAATGCTTCAATTGTTTGTACGCACAGAAGCCCTTAAAGGAAAATGTCAGTCAAGGAGATAAAATAAACATACACAGGCTAAGGATTTCATAGAGACAGTTCATACTTGAAGGAGTTAATAAGAAAAGCTGAGTAATCAATACTAACATGCAACATTACTCTTGTTTTTGATTGATATACTTTCTCATTAAAAATAACGTCAATCCGGAGTTCAAAACTTTGCCTATTAATACATCTCTAATTGATACTATCAGTTGCCAAGTCTTGCTATGGATTCAATCAATCCCACACAAATCCTGTTCTTCATTGACTTTTGTGTTGTTGATAGAGATTGAATTGTGATGTGATTCTTTCACAGGCTAAAAATGTTGTGAAAGCACAGAGGTATTAGACCATTTAATTTTGACTTCCTGTGACATTCCTGAGAAAAGGCACTATTTTGCAAGGATGCTTTTCGGAGACCGGCCTCAAGGGTAATGTGTTATGAGACTTCAATAGCTGCACTTAAGGCCGAATGTCAGAATCTTTGCTCTTGTAGACACGGCGGCTCCACTTGCATTTACAAAACTTTAAGTGCCACTAGATTTAGGTATGGGGAAAAACATATCCTGCATTTTGGTGGTTAGCTATAATTCTTGGTGGTAGATAAAATGTATATCGCTATCTGCTGTGGTTGGCATCACAAAGGTTTTCTATTTATATTTATTTTGTGTGCGTATCAAATAATATGTTGAAACACAGGTGAATGCTAGTATTTGCATGTATTCCCAAAAGGCTATATAATCCTGGAAGGAATGCAATATTTTTTTCTCTTCTAGGAAATTAGACCTACCCCTCCCAAAGACATAACTTCTGAATATGAGTTACAGCACAGCTATTTCACAAGATCTATACATTAGGTATATTATACATGCAAGCAATATGTATAGAGCAACAGATTCACACATAAGAGCATCTATGTTTTTGAGAGCTGAAATGGCATGCTTTGTTCTTTTACATTTTTTTCTTTGCTAATATAAGAGGGATTTTTGACAAAGAAATCTGCTTATACTGTAATGCCTGAACCTAGATTATGATGGAAAGCCTCAGGTTCCAATCCATTACTTAGTTCTTGAAGATTGTCTATGTTATAGAAACCATCTAGAAATGTTAGCTGTGCCTAAGAAGTACGCTGAAAATGTTTTTGGCTGGAAATACTCCGAAAAAATAACAGTGCACTTCCTAGTATGTGATTGTTCCTTGGCACAAAAAGCAAAAAAGGAAAAGGCCAAAAACATATTTTTTGTCTGTTATTTTTTTTCTCATCACAGCATGCATGTTCGCTGACTATGATATAATGGTATATAAAAAGTGAAATAAAAAAATAAATATAAAACATAAATTAAATGAATAGCCCAAAAAATTATCAAAACTTCATGATCAATGATTAGCAAATCCATGGATGAACACCAGGTCAAGCAAGGACACGGTGATCGTGTGGGTTTATGGTGATAAATAAAAACTAGGGGATAGCAATCAAGTGGCTCTTGTTCATCAACATAAGCCTTTCATAATCACCAAGTCAAGCAAGGACACAGTCATCACATGGCTTATGTTGATAAACCAAAGCCATGTGAAATAGCTTTGTTTATACCATTGTACCTTTCTAAAGTTAGGAGCAGAGATAATTGTAGCGGGGGATCAAGTTCAATAAAATTTACCGTTCATCCCTATGAATAGTCCCAACAGGCTCTTACAACTGTGTAATTAAATTCTATTAAATTATATTTCAGTGCAATGCTCCTTTCAGTTATTTTTTATTCATTATTATTGGTATTTATATAGCGCCAACAATTTTCGCAGTGCACATTCACATCAGTCCCTGCCCTCAAGGAGCTTACAATCCAAGGTCTCTATCTCACATGCATACATACAAGGGCCAATTTAGACACGAGACAATTAAAATTACAGCATGTCTTTGGCATGTGGGAGGAAACCGAAGTGCACGGAGGAAAGCCACGCAATCACAGGGAGAACATACAAACTCCTTGCAGATTTTTTAAACAATGCAATTTCTTATGATAGCGGTCTTTTAATTGTGGGCACTGCAGAAAAAAGCCCTTTGGATACTTATATAAATTGGGAGTAAAGCAGGGCTGTGACTTGTAACCCAAACCTGGAACACAACCTGCTAATTGGAGATATAAAAATGAAGACCACAGGCATGGTTCTGTTATTAGCAGCAAAATGATCAATGTGTTCCTAGTCCATATTTATTAACCACCTGCACTAACTTTTCACGGTGCTATGTGCTGTATTACACCGCCTTTTTTTCTTTAGACATATTTATTAGTAGTTGTGTGTCAGTGAACACTTTAACGGAAAACAGTAAAAAATATAATTAGCCATTATAATTGGTAATTATTTCTGATCACATCTAATCTAAGTAAGATATAGCTCTTCATCTAATTAAACCAAAACTTTTTTTTTCCTCCTCTTACTAATTGCAGTGTTTTATAAAAAGCAGTGTGTAATTAAATAAAATAGACAAAGAGTTTTGCTTGCAGCTGATACATGTCATATTCATGTCTTATATTTATCATACCCAGATACATTTGTACTCCGTATGGTTGGCATTTTGCGACACTTAGTTACATGGTGATTCAGTGTTGAGAGGAAAGACCTGCGGGCAGTGATAAAGAAAGTAAAAAATGTGTTAAGACAGGTCCCCGTGGGGTGCATGCAGCTGAATCTGCTGTCGTATTGTGTCCAAGTTTCAGGATTTGTCTGAGATTTCACTCATCAGATCTAAGTTAATCTGGTAAAACAAGAACTTGCTTCGTATTTTTTTTTTTTTAAAGTGATTAAATAACGTAAAACTTGACATGTACAACTTTACAGTAAATCAATATAGGTAGAAAAGAATATCTGCCAATGGATATATAGTGCTTAGCCTGTGGTGAAGTATTATGGTGGTATTACAGGTATAATCCAGTGAGAAAAGAGAACATATTCATAAAAAAATAGCTTAAAAGGTAAGATACACTTGCATAGAAATACAATATAATATAGGCCTCTACCCCTTAGAAATTCTGTATGGTTAAGGCACTTCACTGACCAGAGCTCATTAAAGCTTACATGCCCAGACCAAATTTACCCACATCATTATACACAGTTAAAAAGTGTCTGCGATTCTATGGTTTATTTGTCAGTTTTAATACGGAGTCTGAGAACTAGAAACTTATGCACATTACTAATTCTCTGCTGCACCATTATTGCTCATTGTTCTTATGGTGCAGACATTGAACAATGGGACTTAAAAAGGTATATTGTGGTTATTAGGAAGAGCTCCACTGTGGTGTACAGTATCCTTGGTGGTAAGAATAATGTGTTATTTCCATGGTTTACTTGGTGATAGCTTGGTGATTGCATGAGTGAGCCCAATGGATTAACCAGAGAACACCTTCTAGAGTTCTGTAAAAGCATGTGATGCATGTTATGTATCTGAGACACAGTGGCATAGGAATTGGAGTCAAAGTTGCATCAAGGCCATTGTTCCACGAGTCCCCTAGAATTTTACTGCCCCACTACACTAAGATGTACTGATATTGGGAACCCTGATATGTAATATTGAAAGTTCAGCCATCACTAGGAATGATCAGAATGGCACCTAGATTTGACCGTGTGTCCGAAAAACATACTCTGGATGAATACATTGAATTTATGTGTACTCAATTACCAATCCAAGGCTTTTAGTGGCAGATCTGTAACATACTTGACAATGCATAGTGATGACCATATTTATATAGCTATAGAGGTCCAGGTGGTTATCAGCCAATCAAACGTTTAATCTTTCATTCCACAATAAATATATCTAATTGGATATTTCCCGGCCTCAAGAGTTTGAGCAGGTCATGTTAACTGCAGACGACTCTGCAGACGACTGACATGTAGATGGGTGTCTTCTAAATGTGGTTTAATGGATGCCTTAAAGTGACATTAAACCCTCAGATTTTTTAACATAAACAATTACTGTAATGTGTGCCTTACTGTAATCCATGGTAGTTTCCCTTCTCTTTGCTGCTCTTCATTTTAAATCTGTATCTGTTCTCATGCTCTGCATAACTTCTGATTTGCAGCAGATTGCCTTGTCTCAGGAATGTATACACGGTGTCTGTGTATCCGTTTGTATAGGCTTGTAACCTGAGCCAGCACTACAGGAAGAGGCCCTGAGCTGAAAAGGGAAGTTCTCCCCAAGCATGAGAAGACATGAGGATTTAAAAGGAAGAGCAGCAAAGAGAAGGCAAACAACCATGGATTACAGTAAGGCACACATTACAGTATTGGTTTATGTTAAAAAATCTGAGGGTTTAATGTCACTTAAAGCACTGTTTTTTTTATAATCCATTAAAGTGTATGCTGAGGGGCGGGCTTCCGATGACCGCAGTGAGTGGCGGGCTTCCGATCACTGCAAACGGGCAGTGTGAGATTGAGCACACCGGCCCGTTAGGCAGTTGTCGAACAAGCAGACCACTAACCCGCCTAGAATCGTAAGATTCTTGGCGGGTTTTCAAGCCTGCTTGTTCGACCGAAGACGTGAGACCATACAGTAGAAATGGTCGCACGCCTTCCATACACTGTACGATTATCATACGATCGCAGGATTTCCCGCAATTCTCGTACGAGAATCGTACAGTGTATGGGCACCTTTATGGAGCCTCAGAGAGGAGTAAAACATAACAGGTGAAATAAACCTTCCTCACTCTTAACATTGTGGTAGGATATACAACTTAAAAAGTGCAGCATCATAAAGATACACTACACTGCAGATTGCCAACTATAATTAGAATGAGTTGGAATTGGAAATCCCTTCTAAACACTAGATATATATATATTTAAAAAAAATGACAATTACTTTTTTAATTTTAAAGAAGGAGACAGGTACAGGACCAATGAGAGGAGGGACTTCCTATCAAATGCCACACTAATGATTTATAAGGGCTGACTTATAAATGGTCCACCCAGCCTACGGTAATGTTCTGCTGCTGTTTGCATGGTACTAATGCCACTAGATGGCACTGAGGAACATAGACATTTCCTATGCTAATCAGGACCATCTAGGAGTGCTAGTCCTGTGTGCACATTAGCAGAACGGTACAACAATGCTGTCCAAAAATGTCTGCTATTTATTCTAACGTTGCTTTAAAAATAATGAATAGACTGTGCACGGTTTTTCATGGGTTTAATGGATATCTTTATCTGCATTCTGCTCACTCATGTTGCTGGGCTCCTTGGTAGTTGCAGGGATTGTAGGATCTATAATTATACATTTTTATCAGCTATGGATTTATTTCCTTTATATTCTTGTAGTTTAGGTTAATCTTCCTTCAAGTGGTAGACACAGAGTTAAAGAGTAGCAACATAAAAATAGCCAGTGCTGTGATTAGCACCTGTCACTGTTCTTTCACAAAACTTCAGCTGTCAGCTAGATTATTATTAAATGCAACTTTTCATTTGGCTCCAGGCAACACAAGTGGTTTCCCAAGAAATCCTGATGGAGAACATTAAATAAACCAAAAAGCATTAACACTTCTAACAGCAGATATTTTTACCAGAGCGATCAGACAAAGCCAAAGCCAAGCAGACAATAAAGAAATAGGGGGGTTGCAGAATGTTAGAGGCAGGCGTACTGCATGAGATATATATATACATATATATACATTATAAAATAGTTATATAGGCTACAGGTTTCCTTTAACATGTAGGTGTACAAATAATCTAGTACAGCATTTCTCAACCTTTTTTAATCACGGTACCCTTTACAAGTATACAAAATCTCGAGGCACCCTTTTTTTAAATCCAAACAACATAAAAGGAAAACTGTACATGGCATGTGGCCCCTCCATAATTCATACTACAACCTTGTCCCATATAGGAGTCTGGTATGTATTTTAGGAAGGACATGACACAAAAAAAATGGGTTCCCCTTTCACATCAGAGCCCCTGCTTCACATCAGGAGCTTTCTACACATCAGAAACGCTCCCTTCACATCGGGAGCCACTCTTTTATTCACCTTGAATATTAGAGCCCCCCCCCTCCCCCTTTACATCAAGTCTACCTGCACCATAGAGAGGCATCGCACTGTGCAAAAATTATGAGTCACCCCTGAGGAAGCCATAAGGCACCCTGGTTTTGAAAGGTTCCTCTAGTATCTATGGATGCCAAAGTCCAGGTTGCACTTACAGTATATATACTATGTAACTAAGTAATTACTGCATCAGCAAGAAAGTGTGTTACCTATTTGAAGCTGTAATTATTTTATACATATAAGGTATATGCCTAAATATTTGTATCCGTAAATAAAGACTTTTGGCCTTATTCAGTAAAGAGTATTAATTCCTAAGTAAGAATCCTCTGGTACTGGTCTTACTTAAAGCTGACCTCCAGGCAAACAGCTGAACAAACAGAAAAACATATGAGAGCTGTTTTACCTGTCTAATGATTTTAATTTATATCTATCCAGTCCTCAGATTTACACAGCTCTTCCACACAGCACAGTCCTACCTGGCAGGTCTTACAGGTCTGCTCCCTACTTTGTGACTGGACAGTGAAAGGAGAAGCACACTAGTGAGTTGCTCTCCTATCAGCATTATCCTTCTATTACAGCACAACTGGTTTGCTCCTTCCACGACTCCCAGTCTGAGCTCTGCTTACAAGAAAAGTAAGAGGCTTTCAGGTACTGACACCGGTGACATTAATGATTACAGAGCTGCATTAATTTATGTTTTTTTATATATGCTTTAAAGGTGAACTCCGCGCACCATAAACTTTCATTTAAATGTTATACTCAATAGCCAAAAAAGATACAAATCATCTTTGTGTGTGCCGAATGCCTATAAAAACTCAGTTTTCCCCTTTATAAAACTATCAGTGGCATCACCACTGTTCTGTACATTTCTGCACAGAGAGCAGAGGTGTAGGGGGCAGCAAACTCCATCCACTACAGGCTGCCTGCAGAAAAGAACAGGAGGGGCGGAGACAAGACCAGTTACCCTACACACATTGAGAGAGCAACAGTGTCTGGTCTCTACTGCAGGGAGCTTCTGCACAGAGGTAACGTTTCATGCTGGATTACTGCAAAGATGTGAAAGAAATACAGAAAGCTCAAAGAAAGCACAAAGTAAGAATACACAACGCTAGTATTTAGACAATATTTGCCTACCCTGGAGTTCAACTTTAAGCAGAGTGAAAGCAGATACTGCTATGATACTAGAATTACCACTAAGAATAAGAACTAAGAATAAGAACTCTGTGTCAAACTAGGTCATCTTTGATTTTCTGATCTGTCAGGAAATAATTAGGGTGAACATAACCCAAAAATTGCAGCTTTGGATCACCACCAATGTGTCGAATTAAAAGCCACCTTCTAATATCTCTGAGATTACAAAGACATAACAATGGTGTAACTCTCCCAGCTTTGTCCAATTATTTTTTATACAGCTGACCATTCATTTATAACTCTTTAGGGAACAAATATTTGGCGAATATCATGAGAATCTTATATCTTGGTTAGTTTTGATATATTCTAGTTTCTAGTATCTCCCCCAGTGATTTACAGCACATGAGATCCACAGAATTCATTTTATAATAACAATAATCATATTTTTTAAAGCTTGTTGGCATGATTATAATGTTGCAGTACAGTGCTTATGCATGCTATCTCCACCATGGGCTTATTTGGTTTTAAATATATGTAAAACCTAACAATGACGTTCCCTTATTTGGGCCCTTTTGGACTGTTAAATATACCGTTGGTAATGTTTTGTAATATCCGTTCAATACGTGCACGTTGATCCTAACAGAAATCCAGTGCTGTCCTTTGCAATCTGCATTGTTACCTCAAGCAGTGTTATGAGCCCTACCCAGTTTACTCATGTGAACTAAAGAATGGACCCCCGCTATCTTATGGAGATAAGGAGGGGGGAGGTCATAGGGGTCTATTCACGAAGCTGCCAAGGGCAGCCGAGTGAATGACCGATCTGAAGTGAGCCGAACACTGTTCGGCTATTCACTTCAGGCTGGAAGCATTAAAACTAACTTAGTAGGATTTAAAAATTTACACATGTGAAATACTTCCATGACTGTTTACCTGGAAAATAGGACACCCTTGAAAAGATCTCACATTATGGACAGGTTGTCTCATTTTCAAGAATAAATAGTTTGTTGATCATATGTGTGGCTGTGTATAGATTACTTTTTTGCCTCTGATCTTTATTATGTAGTAACAAGCTAGAGATACTGCTATACTGGAAAACATCCAAACATAAATTAAATAGCTGAGGGCAAATATATGACAAAAAGTCAAATCATTACTGGAATTCCTAATGGTCTTGTGTGGTTTATTTCATTACTGTATTCATGACAACCCTTACAAGCAGATAACAAGTTAAATTATTCTTTTGCCTCTGGCAAAAAAAAAGAGATGTATTTTATGTCTAAAGAATTGTGATAGAGTGTAATAATCTAGTACACCAGGCTACTGTTCCCTTTATATATGTTAACCTTCACTTTTCAATCCTTTAGAATAAACAAGGCATCACAGTGCTTCATTGAATGACACTGTTACCTTGCAGAACAGTAGTCCTAGACCTAATTCACACCAATTTACTCCTAGAATACAGTTTATATGAACCTTTAATGGTTGGGTGTTCCAGTTTCTTCCAAAAAAGAAAAAGTTATCAATTGACAGGTAATCTGGCTTTTACCTAATATAGACCCTATGTGTGCAAGAACATCTGTATAATTGCAGCAGGGTCTTCAGGCTCTATGTTTCAATGATAAATGCAGTATATAGACTAAAATACATTGTGACCACCTTCTAATAGACAATGACACTAGATAAAGATCTTGAAATGCCCTCTCTACCACCATCTCAGCTGTAAAATATTTTTCATTGTTAGGTGGAGAAAACTTTCCACATTTGTCAGCTGCATATAAAAAGGCCGGCAATTTGGAAAGTGAGCCAAAGTCCTTATTATTATTATATTGAAGAAACCCAATTTATTGAAACACATAACATCTATTTATAAGGTATAAATAGACCATAAACCATTAGAGCTCTCTTTTTAACTTAAAAGTCCAAACAGTGCCATCTTCTCAAGTAGCACTAATGATGTTTAAAAATTACACAATAAATAATAAAAATGCCATGCAGGTTAAGAACAAAGGCATAACGAAAATGATTTCTTTGTCTAGTGGCAATTGGATTTTTTTAGTCACCATTTGTTGTTAATTCTATGGAATAGCATAAGGACTATTCTAAATTATCCAGTCGTATGTAAAATTATTGATGATAATTACAAAATTACAGTTAGTGCATACCACATTTTTTGAATAAAACATTTTATCCTGGTTTATGTAACTGCATCTATTATTATTATTTACATAATTTTATACAGGATTATTTAGACATTGCAGACATTCTTCGAGAGATGTTCCCAGACTGCAAACATGCAATAGGAATTTAGGTGACTGGGCACATGCCTTATAGACTATGGAAAGACACACCACTGTCATCACAGCTTCTTTACAACTCCATGCTTCCACATTTGTGTTTTCCACAACCTTGTTAAAATTTATTTGCACTACTCTGTAAAAAAAAAGAAAGATTGCGTGAAAGAAATTAACCAAACCAGCATGTCTAAAGAATATTTTGTGTTATTGGCTTCAGTAAGCACTAAAATATAGACGTGTGTGTGTGTCTCTCTGTCTTTCTCTCTGTCTGTCTGCATAACTGTTGTTTGTACATTAAAATTGCACTAAACTCAGGAGTTGAAGCTTAAAAATTGATTCAAGTTTCCTAACTATAAACAAAAATATAGCTTATGTGTGCATCACTGGGCTGTAGATCCTCAAAGCATCTCTGAATTGGTGCTGACACTGTCCTTCCTTCCAGAGGGTGGCTACTTTTGTTCCCCATGGTCCCTGTGTGTTGTAAAGTAGCCACCGCACCAATCTCACTCCTGTGATGGACTACAATCTCAATTCAAATTAGCAAACTAAACATTAGATTGTAGTCCATCATGGGAGGGAGCTTGGAGCGGTGGTTACTTTACAACAATCATAGGAACCATGGTGAACAAAAGTAGCCACCCTCCAGAAACAATGCTATATTAACATGCAAGTCTTCTAAATTATTATATAGTATTGATCCTTCGTTCCATGTTACTTTTTATTCCCCAGAAAAGGAGTAATATATTTAGCAATTTAGAACCCTGCTGTGAGCCCAACTTCCTTAGGTATAGGTGTATGATTTACCTTAGGGAACATATTTAATTTCCTCTCCAAGTAAACCATTTAATGATTTTGTCACTGCAGCTTCCTTTGGTAGTCCTGGAAACCTATTACATAAAATCTTCAGTTTCACAATCTGTTTGAGTGGTTTGAATGGATGGGAACACAGAGCTGATTTTTGGAAAACTGAATAGAAGAAAAAAATGTATTGCAGGATTCACAGACGTTGCAATTGTGTTTGCCATGTGATGACCATATGCTGATTTGTTGTCTTGTAGAAGTTCTTTTATCTCCATGGTGATTGCATATGCTGCTATACAATTACATGTGTGACAATTCTAAATGCTCTCTAAAGTATATTTAAACCAGAAAACGTAAATCTCATATAAGCTGTACCATGTTGACATCTTTTCAAAAGTCATTGTCGATGATGCTAAATCTATAGCTTTCATTAAAAAATATGTGGTGGTCCTGCAATGAAATTCTTTGTTCAGGCACTTCCTGTTATAGAGTGGCAACTGTCACTGTAAATAATTAAGCTATTTAGTGTTCTATTCAGTCAACCAATCATGTTCTATCTTGCCTCAAAGGACTATCTTGCCTCTATTCTTCAGTAAATCAGCTCCCAATAACTACTCATAATATTGTCTACATTGTATAATCATCAGACAATATTTATAGAGGCTCATCTTGCCTTTATTTCTTTAGTAAATCAATCCCAATACCTCCACATAATATTCTCTACATTTTATAATCAGATATTTGAATTTTAATCTAAATGACAAAAATGTGTGCATAGAGGAGCATAATGTTCCTGTTATCTGCAAGTAAGGGGTGCCAAATGATTAAAAAGATTTTGGTGTATATGCTTATGGAAAATATGTTCAACCCATACCGGATAAAGCCCAAGACAGGTCAGGTGGGCCAAACCTTTCAGGTATAGCTGGCATTATTCAAGAAAGCTCTAAATGCATCATCCAACACAGTACATGTTAATGATCTATTGCAGCCACATGCTGAAGAATTAGGTATTTGAATGCATCCCTTAAAATGAGTTAACACTTCAAATCTCCATGCTTATTTGTAATCTATATCAGCATACCCAGGAATGATTATGTCAACACTGCATATATCTCAATACAAAAAAGGGCTGCAAATGTGCATGTAACATTAAACAAATTTGTTAATTCTTTCATTTTGCAGGTTTCTGTCTGTCATATTCCCTTGTTCATTTTTCAAAATGCTTTTAACTTTGCTTTGGTAGATATTAGAAAGTCCATATCACTGCAAAAAAATGCTGGGAACAAGTACTGGAATTATTTTATTTAGCATTGAGGTTAAAGGAATCACAGTTTGTTATTGTCTGTCAACTGAAATTAAAGTTATTATATGAGATGTTGCTTTAGAAACTTTAAGCCTTGCTTATGCTCCTGTGGGAGATACATTGTGCTCTGGAAATGACATCACAAATACTTTGTTTTCTGATTGGGTCATTGTGCATCCCTGTGGATTTCCCAGATTCCACGAAGGGCTGGTAACCACTTTCAAAAGTGGCTTGAATACAAAAGCCAGCATTAGCATTTTTCCCCAAACAGATCTCTTATAGCTCAGAGCAGGACATTTTACTTTCAGTTTCTGGAGTTTCTTACAATCTATTATGGGAATCAATAAAAACAAAACAATTACACGGTACCCCCTGAACTGTGGAGACGCCATCATGTTTGTATGTAGGAAATACACTATGATGACTGCTGTTCTGCTGCATCTGAGTGAATAAATTGTGCAGATCTACTCAGTGCACATTTCAAAACAAAGCATTGGTGTGCATGAGTGATACCCAGGTGCTGGCATGTGAGCTATATATTGGCTCTCATCTAACTTTAATGTTGCTTTATGCCACATAATAGACACCCATTGTAGTTGATTCACTAAATAACATTTATTTTCTAAACTTGGTGGATCTGTATTTACTTCAATCATCCAATCATTCCACGGAAATGACTGTTTTTTAAATTCCTCTGCAGATGATTGGGTGTTCAAAGGGAACACAGGTTCACTTGCTGAAATATATATTCCTTATATATATTTATTATTAGTAGCGGTAAGTTCAAGTTGACATCAAAATGAGAAGAATGGCATGGGTAGGAGGTCTCCCAACCAGGAGGAAGGAACAGGTGAGCTTTGTAGTTCATTACACATTGGACACCGCATTGCACTGCAACATGTAGATACAGCATTCAGGATGCAACATTCCACCAACTGTTGCTTCCTCCAGAAAGCAAACCTTCAGTGGAAGAGTGTGCAAAACACAGACCTTGAATTCGCTTTTGCATATTGAGCCCATGTGGGTGCAACCAAAGCCATATTTCTGGCTTTGTATTTTTTGGTGCTAGTTTTTTCCATGACATTTGTATTTTGGGATGTGACTCACAAACTGATAAAAGATTGTACTAAAATAAGCTGCACATAGTAGAAGTGTTATTTTATGTGCAATCACATATTCATTGATTCACTGACATCAATGTGGTTTTTATGAGCCCTGGAAATGGCTAATGCTAATGTCCTGTTATAGGAATTGGTTCCTGTAACAGCTTACCTATGCTTAGGTGGACCAGTCATGCAACCAACTCCATCTGATTTTCAACACACATGGTTGGCATTATATGTGAGCACTGCATGGTATGGTACTTCTCTGCAGTACTTTTAATGTGGTGCCATTCTTTCTCTGACCACCTTTGCCCTGCTGTAATGACACATTTTATTATTTAGTTGCTTTGGAGTGCCAGAAAAACTGCCTAGTCAATTCCCAAAAACCAGGCCACACAATGGCATCATGCTAAGAGCTCTTGGAAGTTGTAATTATGAAAGAGAAGGAAGGTACCCAGCTGATCCCTCCAACAATGGACTGATGCTTTACAGAGATCTACAGTGCTGTTGGTTATGCCCTCAGTGTAATTAATCTTTAAACAGGATCTTTCCTATACTACTAAAAAAACAAAAAACAAAACAGATTATACATTACAGGATTGGGCCAGGCTGATTTTTTGCCATTGTTCAGAGTTCAGTTTTAAGTCAAAGAATACGGCTGATATTGAACACATTTAAAATACTTTATAAATAAAGTCATTATAAAGGTGCTACTTAGCATGTTGCTAATAAAAATAAAGACTTTAATAGCCTTTTCTTCGGAAACAAGTTTGTTTCCAAACAGAAGAAAATAAAAGAGGAAAAAACACTTAAAACATAGTTATTCTGTGTTTTAATTTCCAACTATATTTGCAGCGGAACCAAAATCATCATTGTCTAATGCTGTGGGAATGACACTAAGAAAACTCATGCTTGCAAGGAAACTGCAATGATTAATGTGTTTGTCTAGCTCCTTTAAGGTTGCAATCAAAGCTGCAAGCTACAATTTTTTTTTCTTATTTTCTGATGTGAGGGATAAATACAGCAGTAGATAGTATGTGCGTATGTTTTTATCGAGTTGTTTTGATGCTGCCAGGCAGGCTGATGGCTTTATACATCCTGTCCATGGTTCAATGACCCTCAAATCTTCTTTCATATGCCAGGCAGTAGCAAGAGCCAAGCTGAAAGGATCAAGAGAGGGGTGAAAATGCTTCAGCGCGAAGCCCCAATGAAGCCATCATGTGACAAGAATCCCAAACCTGCTGCAATGGGAAAAGAAACAGAAGGGAAAAGGGCAGTCTTGTGGCAAAGCTGATAGAGATGTCAGCGCTGCTTCAGTAATCTTATGATGCTTCAGCCCAGCATGGGGCACAGGAGACCCACAGTCAGTATGGCGTGACGGGTAAGACCACCCCGCTAAAGGCGGCTAGGGGGCAGGCGGACGCACAAATCAAAGCAGAAGAAAGTAATTTTTGATAAATTAGAGAAATCTCCATGGAAATTAGCATGAAACATTTTCTAATCTCCTTCTTTTCACTGCTGACAAGGGTCACTGGTTTAACTTCTCTCTCTCTGTCTCTTATTTTATTATTCCCCTGACTCGTTCTTCTGTTATTTTTTTTCCCCTTTCTATCCTTCAATTTCTACTGCATGTCTTTTTGCTTGTCTATCAGTTTAACCTCACGCACTGAGGAATGTAACTCATGTTCTGCCAGAGTTCCTGAGCCTTGCAAGCTCTTTTCTTTCTAGGAGACAGGACACTGTAGGTTTTTATCCAGCATGTATGCATTTTCAAATACATGCAGGTATGACAATTTATTATTGTTTATGTATTAGTACACAATAAATGCAAATCTATCTCTGTATCCATCTATCTCTCTTTCTCTTACTATCCCTCTCTCTAAGAGTTCACCCATGACATATTTGTTATTAACACCAGGGTATTTGTAGTCAGGTTTCCAGAACCAAGGTATATGTGTCAGCCCTTTTCATTTTTTTTGCAAATGCTTTGACCTAATCATTTAAAAAATAAAAAACTCTCCTGTACTGGAAATGTCAGGAGAGATGATTAGCATAGTTTTTTTTTCCTGCTTCTGCCATTAGCTTATGCTGAAAGGACTGGAGGATTTTCCCAATACTCAAGACTAACGCTGATGACACAAGTCATCAAAATAAGATCCATCTATTCTATGTCCATGTATTATTACCGCATCCAGAATCAGAGACTGAAGCATGTTAGAAAAGGAAAGTCAGTGACTTCTTCTGTGACTATTTTCCAAGGTGCTGAAGCTGAAAGCAGTTGGTTTTAAAGCATATCTAACCTTAAAAGCAAAAATCCTAAAAAAATAATGCAGCCACTTCATAATATTTAGGCTTTTTAGGCTATATTCACCTGGTAATGCTGCAAATAATACCCTTCCTGTTCTAGGGTGGTTGTGCTCACTCCACTGTATGTATGAAGGGGAGCCATGTTGTCACTGAGGGTGGACTTTGAATATGTCTTCCTCTCTTTGTCTCCATTACATGAGGAGGGGAGCATAGTAGTTAAGTGATCAAGATCTACTGCAGGCCATTGATCTAAAGCACAAGACTAGTTGGACAGAATAACCCATGTTTTTGTCAGGTGAGACGGTATTTTTACTTTCACATGAAGAAGTCAAATTTGTGCAATGCCAACAATGTTACCTAAATCTGAGGTGGACACTGGCTCTTATGCTGACTCACTGGCTTCAATATTTATGGAGTCTCACATCTAAAACAAGTAAGCATATCAAGAAAGTCAGCATAAAGTCAGATGTCCTTATCAGCATTCTTGTTCGGGCTCAGTGATTTAAAGTAATGAAGCTAGAATCAAGATAGCCTTACATTTCTACAATGGTAGCCTCCATGTTTCTCCTTGGAAGGCTTCCTTTAAAGTAGAAGTAAATCCTAACTGGGTGACATGTACCGTGCTAAAGCACTGCGCATCATAAAATAATTGCAACTTTATTTTATTTTTTTTATTTATTTTTTTTACTTTATTTATCATGTCATGGATAAAAAATACATCACAGTTATCATAGTTTAAGTCACATTTAAGTGGACATACATAAAAAGTTGGAATAAAACTTAGGAATATCAAGTATAGCTATACAGAGGTGTCTGGTAACTAAACTGGCATTTTTTTGTAAATAAAATATGTATTCACACTCTTTTTCATTCTTTATTGCATCTCAGTGCTGCTAAATTTCTGCAGCCTCTTTCCAGCTGCTTCCTGTGTAAATGCACTCCTGCAATGGTTCTACAGCATTCAACAACAATTTCAATACATGTGTTAAAATGACCATTTATAGTCTCCAATGAAAGTCTGAGTGACAATAAAGAAGCAGAACTGGAAGACAGGGGCAATGCATTGTCACTATATAACAGTGTCTGAAGTGTCTGAATGAGGACCTTCATGTCAGGGTCACCAGGTATTATTTTAATGAAGATTTTAAAAGACTGAAAATTACTTTTGTAATTCCTTTAACATGTTAAATTCCAATGCCTCCCGACTTTGTTGGGCAAATGCCGCAAGCTTTTTACATCAGTTTGAGATGCCCACATTTCCTTACCGGTGTGTTTGACCTACTTCATGCTTGGTTTGCAATCACATTGGCTTGTATATGGAGAGAAGCAAACAAATAAAATTAGGTCAACAATGGTGCTAAAGTTTACATGAGATTTTAGCAATTTGGTCTACATATACTTTAAAGTGACACTTAACTCAGGAATACAATCTTAAAAATGCATTCAAGTACCTTAACTATTAACAAAAATGTAAGTTATTTGTGCATCACTTCACTGTAGCTCCTCAAATCATCTCTGAATTGGTGCTGACACTGTCCGTCCTTGGTTCTGGAGGATGTCTACTTTTGTCCTCCATGATCCCTGGAACAGCAAAGTCCCTTCCTCCGTTTTGCCAAAGGAAGGGACTTTGCTGTTCCGAAACATTGCTCTGATGATGTGACACCTATGAAGTCAATAAACATTGACTTTTCTACATGCTGGAGTGCTTGTGGCCTTTTTTGTATTTCTCCCCTTTCTCTAACACTATGTTAGGGGCTTGAGCTCTGTGGATGGGTTGGACCAATGGCAAAGCGCAATTGGTCCAAGTTGCCCAATAAAAAAAAAACACTGAGGACATCGATCTTGATGCCTCAACAGTGATGAGCAAGTGAGGGACAGGGAGGCACCTCCCTGTCTCCTCCCTTCCTTCTCCCTCCCTCCTTCACACTAACTTGGTGAACGTGTTGGGGAGGGGCTTCATCGGGATGGGGGCAGGGCTTCGGTGGGCTGGGTCAGGGCTTTGGCGTGCTGGGGCGGGGTGGGGGCATGGCTGTGGAATGCCTCACTGAGCACCGAAGGTACCACACATCACTGCTCTGTCTGTAGTAAAGTAGTCACCGCTCTAAGATCACTACTGTGATGAAGTACAATCTCAGTACAAATTAGTAAATTATTTTAGTCCACAATGGGAGTGAGCTTTGCTTTGGTTACTTTACAACACACACAGGTACCCCAGCAAAAAACAAAAAGCTTGCTAAAATATTACTTTCAGGTAACATTTGCTAACAAATGTATGAGTATGCATTGAATTGCATTATAATTTATCTTTAAAGCTACATTACTATGTAAAACTTGTATATTCACTATTTCTGAGTGAAATCCACTGTAAAGTTCAACAGTGACAGCGCTGATCCCCCAAACCCTTTTTTATCAGTAAACCTCTTTAATTCAAATATTTACATACGCTTCATTCCAATTCTTTGGATACATTTATGATGGTTAAACACATGATTTCTGAACCCCTGAACATCAAAGAAGACTGCAATTCCATAGTTTCCCAACATATAATCGAAGAGGTGTCTGGTTTAAATAACATTGTTTGACCTTGACTCGTCATAGCTTAAATCCCCATCTGCCAGTGGTACATGTTATAATATGACTGACCTGACGTTTCAGAGAAAAATATAAATGTAGCAGGAGGAAGCCACCAGCTTTTCTGTCTAAGCCTGAGACCACTGGGCTAGTTTTCACAGAGGTGAAATATGCCTCTGGTGTGAAATATATAGATTTTAGAGTAATCAACAGACAGCTGTGGTTTATCAGAAATACATGGCTGGAACTGACTGATGTCAGGGCAAATAATTCACTGATCTAGTGGGAATGAGTAAATGATTTGGTTTTAGTCATGTGTGGTTTATGTTTAAATTATAATACGTCATGTTGTTTCTGTTTTATTGGGGGAGCATGTATTAAGCATGGTTCAGGCTATCACTGAGCTGGAAAAAAAGTAATGCTAATAACAGGGTGGTTGGGGGGCAAGGAAAATGTAACACGTTCATGCTGTGTGGCTTTTGCTAACATTGTCCATTACATTGTGAACCTAAATAAAACAAAATGTACACCTATGAACCTTTATTTAGCAAAAAACAATATGCAGAGTAATAATAGAAAATCATCTTTGATTGCTCTTTGGACCTCACAGGCCCTGATTTTGTGATTGTAGATATTGGTCTTAATTGAGAAAAGTAGAGAATATTCATGTAACTTAGTTAATAAAGTGAGGCCTTGTTTACTTTGAATACCTAACCATTTGCAGGTAAATCTAAAAAGGCAAAACTTTGATTAGAGTAGTGTTCTAAACGTTCACTTTATTCACTAAGCTCGGTGAACATTTTCTACTCCTTTAGTAAATCAACTATAATGTGCAAGCAATAAGGCTTTGCATGCTTTTTTTTACAAATCAGGAGGCACCTGTGAGTACGGAAGTTGTAACTGGTGCCCTATATTTGTGCGCAAAACATAAGTAAACTCCTGGCTCTGCATGTCAAAGTTAATATGCAACAATAGTTACTTGGGGCCATGTTGAAGCCTGTCTGCTGGGAAAACCATGGGTTTGGTGGGACCAAGACAATGATAATGTCTCTGTATGTTGTAAGAGATAATCCAATTATCTTTCCTGCATTAGGGTGAACTGCCTCCTTGATCTACTGCTAACTGCCAGAGGAGTGGTCACCTCAGAAGAAAACAGATTGAGTAGTCTATAGTATTTAAGTACCAGGTCCATTTTTATGGTAACAGCAAATAGAGAGGTAATGTAGAGTTAATTAGCCATGATCTTTTAATGGCTGAATCCTTGTGTAGAATAGTCATGGCTGTAACTATTTTCTTTTTTAAATACTGAAATGTGAAAAGACTAAAATGACTGTTCATACAGATACTCATTGCTGCAATTTGTACGCATTACCACCTACAAAGTAATACACAACTCTGCCCTCACTAATATTTCCAAACTTACCTCAAAGTATCACCCTAACCATCCTCTCTGCTCCTCCCAAAACTTTCTGCTCTCTGGCTCCCTCGTCAACTCCTTCCACACTCATCTCCAGGACATCTCTAGAGTCTCTTCTATCCTCTGGAACACCCTACCCCAACCTGTCTGGCTATCTCCTACTCTGTCTACCTTTATAAGTTACCTAAAAACTCTTCAGGGAAGCCTATCCCACCCCTACCTAACTGCTGAACTATTACTTTCTCAAATAACTAATTCCCTCACAGCTACCACCTTTTGTATCACTTGCCCCTCTCTTTTAGATTGTAAGCTCTCATGGGCAGTGTCCTCCTAACACTTTTGGATTGTATTATAACTGTAATGTCTTCCTTATATTGTTAAGCGCTGCACAAACTGTTGGGTTTACTCTTTAACATATAAGCACAAGTTCACTTTAATGGGTGCAATTTCTCTGTTAGTTTCTATTGAGAATTGTTGTATATAATTTAGATTAGAAAGACACAAATCAATGGATTGAAAAAAACTTTCTAACCTAGATCTGAAGTCTTGGTTTTGTGAGTAGCAAGTCACAATTAAAAATTTGTAAGACATTTTAAATCACACATTTTCTTCAAAGTATGAACAGGAATTTTGACATAATATCTGTTGGTAGCTCAAGTATTAAGGCCAATGTGTCTAGTCATGAAATAGCAAACCTTTCTAGGCACAAAAGGAGTGAGTGGCAGGAAAACCTTACTTTAGAGAAATACCAACACTCCGAAAAGGGTTATTAGTTTTAGTATGACAGGCTTTGGGTCTGTGTTGATTCACATATTCTCCTTCTGACCTGCATTTCACCTTCTTCTAGCTGCTTTTGCATTCCCATAGACTTGTATAGGGAGGGCAGCAGTTCTGATGTGAACAATAGCCTGTTGATACACGCCCTTAATGTACAGATGTTACAGGATGCAGGGCTGAAATCCAGGGACAAAAATCTGTGCATGACAAATATAAAGCTAAATTACAGTCATTATTTTGTCCACTTTTTAAAATGCCTTTCTGTCCATATAGCATGTATCTACAGCAAACAAGCATGCGTATACCAAGCAAACAATTTCTTGAACCTTATTTTTTGTCCAAAAGTTAAAAAGTTCCATGTAACAGATCTTTCCTAGTATAGGAGACACAGTGCTGGCTAGGGGATGAAGAAGGATATCAATAACATGAATCTGGACTGCTAGGTAACCTCTTGGGTAGGGGTGGACAACTCCGGCCCTCCAGCTGAAATGGCCAGTCTTGCAATGCCTAATGGGGATTGCAGTCTCACAATAGTTGGATGGACAGAATTGCCCATCTCTGCTCTTGGTGGGGTGGTTACTGGGAAGGTACTGTACTAGTGTACTCCACTTCTAGTAACTCCCTTTTACAGCACATTTTACATAATAATGTCATACACCAATGTCAGTAGTTGTGTTCTATGAAAGCAAAGTGCATCTAGAAAACAGAAAGAGGTGTGAAGCCCAATACTTTCTATGGAGAAAGGTAAATGCTATTATGCAGAGTGGAAGATTAAGAATTCTGCCTTGCTAGTACAGGATGGTCTTATGAAATCATTTGCAGTTATTTTCATGTGCCTGGAGTTCAGCTTTAAGCATCTGAAAATTACAGCACTTACAGTCAATTAGTGTATTTCAATTTTCTGCAGGAGAAAAGGCAGCAAGAACTTTTTTTTAATCACTACTGTGTTATATCTATATTTTATGGTTTTAAAATTAAGTGTCATCTCCTGGCCACAAATAAATACATTCAATAATCATTACTAAGGAAAAAAGAGGGTCTTTTCAACAACTGAAAACCATGAGCAGCTAAAATCGGTTGTCACAGGAACATGTGAGGAATGCACATAAATGGCTTGATGCCTCCATAGATGATATTGCCATATACATGCATTCTTTGATGGCATTTTTCATCACCAGAAAGAGTAAGCCTGTAATGCACTGTCCTATTATCCAAATGTGGTACATATTCCATATATCCTCACATCTCAGTTCTTTTTAGTGTATCATTATCCACTGTTGAGGACATGTGAAAAAAGGAAAATGCATTATTTTTTTCATGCCTGTCCAGCAACATAAGAGCAAACTTCTTTTTTCACCATATAAGCTTGTTTTTTTTGCATGTGTGAATCTAAAGAGACTTTGATAACTAATGGTTTTCTTCTTGGACAATCAACTGACTATTTTGCAATAGTCCCATTGTATTGTTAGAGTCGCACTAAAATGGGTAGACCTAATAACTTTGAGTATAAAAATTAGTACTTCCTCTCAATTTACAATCATGTTTAAATTAGCACTTGTTTTACAAGAAGGAATCTGGAAATAGATGTTTTAAATGAAAAAGAAAAAAGTCTGCACATGTTATATCTACAAAATAATGGATAATTTACTCATGGAGTCAGTTATTTGAACTGATGTTCACTTTCAGCATCCAGTAAGGTTCGGGAGAATTTAGGGATGATGTTTTACTCACGTTCTGGTAAATTATTTGGTATAACTAATGTCATGTAGTGAATATACTATAAACCAGTGTTGAAGCTTTTTTTTGTGTATAATGGCAGTTCACATCATTGAGAGGTTTTACATTATGGAATAATTTGGTTAATTTGACAGATTAAGCCATTGATATTAAAGAGGAAATTATGTTCCAACATATATAGGAGAGCCACTAATCTTACTTGGAGAGAAATCAACAAATAAATTGCCTCGATATGCGCAATCTGAAGGCACCTCGCCCCTTGTAAATATACACATGAACATATACAACACTCCAGGTAGGCCCATTATCACTAGCATTGATAGCCTCACGTACAACTTGGTCAGCTACATAGATTCAGAAGACATTCACATGTTTTTGCTTCTGTTTTTTACATTAATAACGTGTCACTACACAAGAGAAGGTGCTCTCTGGGATTTGTTTTCAGAATATCAGAATAACTGATCAGTGAAGTTTGCCAATATGATGAGGTGTGTCCATCCTGAATGAAGTGGTTTGCGGTGCATATAACCATGATCCCTTTGGTGCTGATGGATGAATTTGTTGGGTGACTACTATATATACATACATGTACTATATATGGATGTGTTTGAAAGATTTGAGTGCCTGTGTGTGTGTTTCATACACTCTACTGTATATATGCTATGTAAAGAATTATTTTCAAATGAATGTAGAAAAATATGCAGCATATGTGCATAGAGCTGTTAGGCTATTGTGTTTGAGGTATATTGTATATCTTGTTTTGCTCAAGATTTGGGAAATCACTAAAAATGTACTGAACAAAAATGTTTGGGCCATATTGCAAACAATGTTTTATATTTACCAAAAGGGTGGTATAATAAATAATAGTGCCATTTTGTTATTATAATATGTTATTGGAATTATTTTGTACTATTATTGCTAGAACTATGTTAGTTTTTGTTTTACATCTAAACTTATTTCCATAGAAAATATAAAGGTGTTCTGAACCTATACTACCTCGCTTAATAGATCAAATAATAGTAAATGCATTGCACTGTATGTGAACTGTATGACAGTAAGTATAGTCACAAATAATGCTATAAATATATTCCATTCGGGTTTTATCCTCCACGACTTCAGCATTCATATCAGTTAGTGAACAGGTACACAACAATCTTTGTTTCTTATTGACTTGTTCCAGGCTATGCATTGACACGATTTAGATATATTAAATATTACTGATGTGTGATGTGTTCCAGCTTTATTGGTAACAAGGAATATTCTGTCATGTGACAGTTTGCAATACATGGAAACAGTCATGTTCTTTTTTGTAGTTTTTCATTCCTCTATTTAAATATACTTTCAACTATAACTCACTAACTGTAAGATTCCTTCTGTTTGCAATCTATCTTTTCTTACACAGTGCATCTCATCTCTATGCCTTTACTTTTTTTTTTACAGAGCAAGATCTGGCGCCTAGTGGGCAGGACATTACACGAAGTCCAATAATATATCATGCTTCAGATTCACTCTAGTAAGAACCCCCTTAGTCTCTGTAGAAAGTCATGCATTATTAGAAGGCAGTAAACAGGATGATAAAAAGCCAGCTTCCTACAGTGTATCCAAAGCAAAAACATTTATTTTAAGAAATTGTTAAAGCACCTGCCAAGTTTTTATTGCTGTTTATGTCCCATTGGAGAACTTTTCCTTCACTCTGTAGTGATGCCACCCTAAGAAACCGCTGTATAACATTCCTCCAAGCCCTTCTACCGGTGCATTGGTTTACTGCTGCCCTAAATCACTCACCAACTCACCAGTGGCAACAGGATAACCATCATCCACTTTATCAATTTTTGCTTGCAGGTTTTACTGGCTTAACTTTCAATGGAGAGAGAGAGATATGTTTTACAAAATACCCAAACAGTGACAAAAATCCCTCCTCTCAAATAGAGAAACAACTTCAGGCCCTCTCACCAAGGGTGTGTCTTTAAGTTGAGATCAGTAATTCTTCAATGTGTGCCTTCAAGCTGAGACCAGCAATTCTTCAATGTGTGAAATTGACTGAGCAAGCTTTCTGAAGGTGCTTCGCTTTCTAGACACCTTCTTATCTTCCAGGCGCCAGCATAGGCCCATTTCAGATTCCCTGGGACTGGAAATTTAAACTGATGAGGCCTTTCCAGGCAGCAGGTCTGATAGGCAAAAATGCTTATCACAGTGAACCTCCCCCTTAGGCAAAGCATGTAAGGCAAAGGCCCTTCTACAACTGTTCCCTGAATATTTATCTCGTTAGTCAGCCAAGCAACAAAAACTTCTAGTGATTGCCCATAACATTGTATCTTCTTGCTCCATTCCCCCGGAGAACACTCTCCAAGAGCAGGCAGAAATAAACAATGTTCTCGGCTTAGGGGAAACCAAACAAAGGAAACAATAAATATCCTAGAACAGGCTGGCAACAGTCTAGCAGCCCACTTTATCAGGCTAATGGTACTCCAACTTTGTCAGGACTACTACAACTTTCTTCCTCAAGGTAAAACAGGAAGTGAGAGAAAATCTTTAGAAAGTTATTAAAATCCTCTTATTGACAGTTGTCATCAGAACAAAACAGAACTTTGGGAAATGTGCCCTCTAATAATGTTCAGTGGACTTCTTCAAGTTTTACATCTTCCCTCACTTTCAGTACAAGTGACAATGTTCATTAAACAAAAAGAGAGAGGGTGAATATATCCCCAACAGGCACACAGAACAAAAAAAAAACTAAAAAACCTGACAGAGTTTCTAATTCTTTCCTACTTTATCCAAAACTAAAACAATGGCTTTAGATACACTTTAATGAATCAGGATGTTCAAATTTTCAGTTACAGAACTAAAACGTTTGCACTTTATTTCCAAGGTATATAAACTTCAACCATCCATATATACAGGATGAGTAATACAAGATTGTGTGAAAGGATTTGTGACCTAAAGGATGTGAATATATAGAATATAAATTTCAGTGACTAATTCCTCAGTGCATTCCTGTTCAAAGACGTAGAGCTAAGAACTGAAAAATCACGTTTACAATTAAGTGTTTTAGTAATTCTCACATAATAAGTTAGAATATGAACAGCTGGAAGCTTCTGCTTATTAATACAGTTGTAATATGCAGTCCTCTGTTTGAAAAGCCAATTTACTCTCAATTAGAAAATGCTGACCTCTGTTACCACTTTTTCCTCTTTGAACTTGCAGCAATTTAGTAGGAGTTTTTGTCCTTGACTGTATCAAGCAACTATTTTTTTTATTTTCTATATATTTGTAATGTATGTTTGCCCTTTAGCCTTATTCTAACTTCATTTTTATTAGTCTTACTCTTTAGTATTGTTTTAATTGAAAATGGAATATGTATTGTATTCAAATGTTCACAGTGGAACCTTTTCATATTTTCTTTTCTATATCTAGTAGTAGTTAGTTAAAATGAGCTGCATGTGTTTTGTAATGTTGAAGAAATTTTGTAGCTTATCCAAAGTTTTTCCTTAGTTCTAATGAGTGTCAGGAAAATACCCCATAACTTATATTCATACAGGTAGCACACTGTCCAAGAACACATTTATTGATGTTTTAATATCTATACCCCAGTGTTTTGGCAACAATTCACACCTTCAATCATGTAAATCCAAGGTTTAACACCTATGCACACACTTCCTAACTACACGTCCACTTCCTGAGGGATGGGATTATGTAACTAGAAAGGGGGTCTGTCTCCTAGTTAGTGCAATGCTCACAGGAGGAGGGGAAGAACATTTCTGGGCCACTTGGGCCACAGGCATTTCTGATGAAGGGACCCTATGTGGTCCCGGAACGTTGCAATGTGACAAGATGTGTTTGCATCAATAAAATGATCACTTCTTGAAGATTTGACCATGGTGGGCTGGTGATACGTTACACTACTTGGATTTGAGGCGGTGGCATCCACAGTCACTACAGCACACACCTTAAGGAACATACCAGTAAGGAGTGTGGTGGGATTCTTCTAGATGTCATTCTTGTTCTCTTGCTAGCAGATGATCTAATGGTTATACATTTCACCAGCAGATCTCTCTGCTACACTATTTTCTGTTTGTAATGCTTTGTAACTTCCCATACTCATTCTGTTGAGCTTCTATGACCTTCTGATTGAAGACCGTGTAATTTGCCTCTTCTTTCTGCCATTTTACAGTCTAGTGCAAACTGCCTCTCAAATCCACTGATAAATGCACCCAAGACATCCTTTTGACCACACACTGTACTTAAACCAGTGGAATCAGTACAAACACTATAGTACCGGAACACTGCTGTTTATATTTCTGTGACATTGAAGGGATCTTCCACTCAGTTTTCTCCTAAAAGTGATATTAAAGTCAAAAGGATTTTAAGCTATTCCAAATGCTAATGAAATCACTTACAATTAATAATGCTCCTTGATGTTTAAAAGTTTTAGTTTCCTGCAGAATCAGCTAGTCTCCCGAGCACTGGCCCTGACTTCCTATTTTAGAGTGACACCTTTCCCAAGCAAGAGTGTTATGCAGTCACCCTTGTGTGTTCAATAAGCTGTGTATGTCCCCACAGACACACAGACACAGCAAATGAAGCCTTTCCCCTCCCCCTGGCCCCCTCTCTTCCAAGCTAGTAGATGAACGGTTGCTAGAGTCTGCACTGTTCTTTGTGACCTAGTACTGGACAGGAAGTTCAGGGACTCTGAGCTGAGAGACTTGGAAGCAACTGTTGAGAAACATGATTACTGTAAGTGTTTGGGCAAAAATGTAAAGCAATGCTTTGCTTGGCAATGTACTGTTTATTTGTTTGATCTGGATTCATTAATGAAAATAAGTTTGAGAGTTTTTTTGAGAGTTTAATACTACTTTAAACAAATGCCTGAATTCTGGTATATGCAGCTAAAACCCATTTAAAAGGCAACATTAGGAGCTGGTTGGTGAAATTACCAGATGATTCTTCATTTACTTAATGCTGGTAAAGATATAAGAGAATCACCACAGGTGACATCACCTTGCTGTTGCACTCAAAAAGTACAATATTGGGATTGTTCTCTGGGATTGGCCTTGTTGCTGGTGGCACCCTATTTAAGCATCATCAGCATCATCAGCCTGTTCCGCGGTGCTTGTGATAGTTCTTCCTATACAAGCTGTGCTCTGTCTCTGCAAGTTTTGTATCTGCAAATCTTGTTTGTCTTCGATTCTGACGTTGGCCTGTCCCTGGATTACACTTTGCCTTCTGCCGGCCCTGACCTTACCCTGTGCCCAGATTACACTTGCCAGCCACCAGCCATTGACTTCAGCTCTTCCCTGTTTACTCTCTGGTAGTGTCTTTCTACTTCGGTCCGCACCTCGGTTCAGCACCTCTGGCCAGTGTCATCACCTGATCAGAACATATAGTTTAAGTCCTGGGGCCATCCAAGTACTGGTAGGCATGCTTGCCTTATGGGAAAGGTGGATGCTGTAGGTGAAACAACTCATCACTATTTGCTCTGACAGCGTGCATCCACAGCTGGTCCCGACAAACATAACACATATTGCATGTTGATTAGTATTAGCCTTCTTTTTTGCTTTAGCAAAGTCATAGGAATTTGTAAATATTATTAAAATTCAGATAATAACCATTGTGGCCTTACTTAATACTTGAATTTCATGATTAAATAAAAATCAAGGCAATTATTTTCTCAGGCTATAGATTTTGGGTTGAGTTATTGATCTGTGAACTTTAATTGATTCACTTTTCATGGCGAACTACAAATCAGCTTAAAGAAAGAATTAATTAAGCACAATACTAATTCCTCTTATCCAATCACCCAGGGAGCAACACTTTGCAAAGCAAATTCTACACAGCTGTATAGCCATTAACAAAACCTGTGGATAGGTCACAGATTATTACAAAGTCTGAACACCAATTAAAAAATCACAGATAAGGAACATTTCAATTTTTTTTTCTCCTGTGGTACAGGAAACGTACCTAAATGTATACATATGTATACATTTTATATATTTTACTTTTCTGCTAAACTCAGTTTAGGAATAAAGACAAGCAAATGTGTTTGCCTGTTTTAAGGCATAACTAGGTTTATACCACAATTTATCTAAATTTTGATAATGGGGTGTCATTTGGTGATATCCCTTTTATCTTTCATCTTTCCCAGTCTCCCTGTGCTTTTCCATATTAGTAGTCCAGCCTGGGTGGCAACCATGGCTCCGTCCATAATAACAGGCAACCATATACGAGGACTGGCAGGCTGCAATATATTACATTTTTTATTTGTGTTTAGATACTCTTCAAAGCTAGGGTAAGTTTTGGGCAGCTGAATCTACAGTTTCCACTGTTCAGTAATCATCTACAATTGAATACATCTGTTAAAAAAAAAACAATTGAAAGCTTGGTAAGGGATAATGGAAAAATGTACTGTTTAATATAGTGGTAATTTTACTGACCTGCCTTGCAGTATCTAATTTGTTATAATGGCAGAAGTATAACATTAATTAGGATGGCTCATCAGTTGGTTTTGCATGAACAGTCTTTTGAAATGCGGTCTCCTGCATGAAGATTTCTTCTTACCCAAAAAGAGGTGTGCTTGAAATTCATGATGCCTTAGACTGCCCTGAATGGTGATGCCCTTTAATATTAATATTTTAAAAATTGTATTACTTTAATATTGTGAAAACTACCTAAAGGATTGCAAAGATCTACCTGGAACTTTACAGTTCCCTGCATGGCCGGTGCGGGCCACAAGTAAATTGTGAAGAGTGACTATTGTTTTGAAGCTTCACTACAGGTCGTCTGGTATCCTTACCCAGGCATAGGATACTATGGCACTGTAAATCACACCTACATGGATGGTATTCATCTCCAAATACAATTTAAACTCCTCAAAAAAAACTACGAGGTCAAAATATTTTTATTGTCTGGTATTTCCAGAAGCAAAAAAAAAACCTATAATGCCGTCAAGGAGACATGTCTGCAATATCCACAGCAGCAGCAGCACTGGAATAAATAATGTAATTTGATTCCTAAAGTAGTGGAATATAGGCTGATGTTATGTCTATTAGATTATGTTACATAGTGAACTACTTTGTGGCTATTATTCTTATTAAAATTGCAAATTAAAAATGCATGCACACTTTCAAATTTGTGTCAGCTGCAGTGATTCCATCCCCAACCTAATCATTCCTCTCTGCTGCTCATTTATCAGCCACTTCTTATTAGCTTTAAGAATGCAGCTGTCAGTCCAATGAAAATGGAGAACACATGGAAGAACTGGGAGAAGCCAAATTGTTTTGTGCAGTGATGTACTCTGGTCCTTATGCAAATGTAGGAAAATAATGGCATACTTTGAGGGAGGTGTGAAAAGGCTGTAACCTCTGAGCTGTGCAACCAGCAGAGATGAAGCCAAGAAGCATAGATAATCCCAGTTCCTTTTCAGAAAGCCACATCATTTTTCAAGTCTGAATACTGTACTAACTATAACTTGCAATGATAAAGTGTCTGCATTAAAAAAAAATAAACTAGTTTTACTTTAACCAACTCCCGGCTGGCCATTGTAAAAAAACGGCCGGCCGGGAGCTCCCTGGATCTGAGCGGGAGCTTTGAAACGTCCGCTCAGCCACGCCCACTCTCGCGCGCCAGCGGGAAAGTGCCTAAATTTAAAAACATGCAGCGATGCCTGTTAACATATAAGCGATCCGCCGGCTATAGAGCCAGCGGATCGCTTGTATAAGCTGCCGGTCCATGACCCCCTCCCCCTCCGCGGCCCCCCACCATATGTATATGATATCACTTCCGCATTCTTGTGTCACTCTCCAACTTCAGACGCTGAGGAGAAGCTGATGAAGTAGATCTCTGCTTCATCAGCTTCTTTGGGAGGTCCTAGGTGACATTAGGGATCCTGGAGACCCCTGATGTCTCCATAAAGAGGACATGTCACATCCTCTTTGCTATCACATAGAGGGTTTCCTTACCCCCTATGTGATAGCAATAAGGTTAACTGAAAACAAAAATAGGAAAAGCAAATCAGCAAATACACTTTGATTCTTTTCCACAAACAATCAAATAAAATGGCGTATATTCAGCAGAATGACAAAATCAACAGGTCTTATTGTCAGCAAATACAAGATTCGGTTCAGCGCCTCAGAGTTAGAGTCCCAGCCTCAGGGTTAGAGTCCCAGCCTCAGGGTTAGAGTCCCAGCCTGCTCACAGAGGGTTTCAGTATGGACACAGGTGCCCCAGCAGTGTCTCGGTAGACTGCATTCCACAGCTTAACACACATAGCCATGTGTCCTGCTCTAAACACTCCTCACAGACACTGACTGACTGGCTTCCTGTTCCTTTTTAACACACCCTCTGGCTGGTGGGTTAACCCTTTCATTACCAGAACTGGCTGTAGTAAGGGATGGAGGCTCTGTCCCACCCAAATTCTCTCTGAGCCTCCGGATTCTGGGACCCATGTATATTTAACAACTCTGGGAAGACTGCCTAGCAGTTTCCCTTACAAGTCCGACCCGAACCCCTCACCCTGCTGGGCGAGAACCCTGAATACAAGGTGACCTTAACGGGACCAGTGCCTAAACAAGGGAGGGATATATCGTCCATCCAGGACCCATTCCTGGCGTCCTGTACATTACACATGAAAAATAATTTAAAAACAAATTTTTTTTAAAGTCCCCACCCATACATACATGCGTGCAAACATGCATCGTGTCCGTTATATGTGAGAAAACGAATATTGAGCCCATTACGCCACACATGTTAAATATTGCCGTGAACGTCGCAGTGAGAACAATAATTCTAGGGCCATCAATCACTGATAACACTAAACTGATGAGCGGTAAAAGCTTTTAAAGTGTCGCCTGTGTCCAATTTTGGGTATGGTCGTATTTTGCGATTTCGTGGGCGCGCACAATTTTAAAGCTTGACATGTTTGGTGTCTATTTACCCGATGTGACCTCGCCTTTTATATTTTACCAAAAATGTGGGTGTAAACACCTGGTCAGCAAGTGGTTAATTGTTAAGTATAATTGTACAGGGTTAGATTGAAAGCTGAGGGTTAGAGTAAGGGATAGGGTTATGAATTTGAGGGGATAAGTCTTGGAGACTTAGCTGGGAGTCATAGGTGCTTACAGTGATATTCATATTTTTTTAAGCTCTTAAGAGCCTACATCCAAATGCGCTGCACGGCAACTAAAAGTAACATACTGACTGCATGGCTGTGTGATTGCTATATCAACAATGGTTCATGTACAATGAGCTAAGATATAAAATATTCTTCTGAAGAATTCAGATAATGGGGGAAATTAATTAGTAAAAGTAGGCCAACTGACCAAGCTCAGATATGACCTTTTGTGAAAAAAAACTCCAGGTAAAACAGCTAAATATATAGTTATATACTGTACATGTAAATAAGCTGTCTCACCTGTTAAAGTACAAGTCATTTTGTTCACCCAGTCATAGCATCCAGACAATCCTGCAACATTTAATAGCCAGGTCTATGAGCTCACTTTTCTCTACGTTAGTTAACCAATAAAACTTGGTCCCCATCCGTTCCCCAGTCTGTGATTGTACATTAAAGGAGAAGCAGTACATTGATGAGTCCATTACTATCCTCCTGAAAACATTGTTAAACTGTTGGCTGTACAAAATAAACTACAGTACCCATACCACCCTAGACCCAAACTTAAACTAATCTTGAAACTCCCTCCCTCCCTGCCCATCCATTTACTTACTTTAGCATAACAACCTCCTCCACTGTTTGCTTCCCCCAGGCCGAAATCTCCTTTAGTCTTGACTGTGCCTGCATAGTAAGTCCCTAAAGACTTGAATAGGCTCTCCAATCTCAGAGCAAGGACCATCAATGTCGGTGAAGTGATTCTGTGCAGAGGTGGGAAGTGCTGAAGAAGATTTTCGCTCAAGGGAGGTACAAAATTGACAAGGCTGTGGGTGTCATACTGAGATAAGTAATCAGCTTGGTGGTGGTGGTGGTGGTGGGGGGAGTTTCTAGGTTCGTTTAGGGTATAGTGGCTAGGATGCTCTGTTAGGTCTCTAGTAAAGGTGAACCTGTCCTTTATTGTGCTGTGGAATGGAGTTTGGAATTCAGATAGCAATAACCTGCTAGTGATGGTTGGCACAAGTGTTACTATGTTGTGGGTGGAGCTCAGAATTCTGATGATGATAACCTGCCAGCTGGTATATAAGGCAGCATCTGATTTAGATTATCAGTAATCATACATAAATAAAATATTCATTTCATGTTTAGTTGGCCTTTAGGCTACATTTGTATTAGATATATTTGCAACTGTCATGTACTAAAAGTAGCATTACACCTTTAACAAGTAAAATGACAATTATCACTGCTCAAGTGAAATGCAATGCTATGACCAAGCAGTGTGATTTGATTCATCTGTAATTATAGAAGTAGAGTAGAGGAAGAATGGAATAAAGCATTTGAGTGTCATATAGGATCAAGACAAAGCCTTCAACTCAGTGTGATAAAGGTCCTCAGAGATAAAAGGTTAGAGTGTTTCTTCCCAGCCACTGAAGTCCCATATTTGAATAAAAGTCAATCAGAGCCAGGGTCACTTTCACAGCACTCCCTGGGCTCTGACTTTGGAAACTCCTCTTGTGTACAAGAGATCACTGCAATTCTGGCGGCATTGATCTGCTTCCAAGCTGGATGCCTTCATGTGATGTGAAATGAGGAGCCTGTGAAAACTAAAATCAATATAACTAAACATTCGCCGCTGTGAACTCACCTGTCAGCCCTTGAGCTTTTCATCCTGCAGCGTTGTGAAGTTTTTTCTTCTACAGTCACTGCCAGTAATGTGATTCTGCCATCCAAACACACAAATTACGGGATGTCTTTGTCAAAGGACCACTAGACCTAAATATGCTTATTTGATATAATATTGCATTTGCTTGAAAATATATGTAAGTCCTTCTATGTCTGTGACACAGCAGCACTCCAGGTGCATGACTTAATGCACATTGTGAATACATTAACATGTTTTTACCTACCAAATTAAATATACCTTTCTGCACACAGGCTTGTGATGCAAGTTATTCTGCCATGCAGAATAGCTATTTAGGTGATTCTAATATTTCCTATTGTAGATTCTCAGCTTTCTGTATGTTCTGCCTGGTCATTAGGTAATGAATCTGCATCTTGAAACTATGGTCATTCAATGATTAAATGTAGTCAAATAAAGCATATTACTATGAAGACTTGATGTAAACAATTCACAGAGCCATTGGCCCAGACAATCTCTGTGAATGTTCATACTTTGCGAATGAATGCACAGAACAACTTTCTTATTATATTTTCAGAGTACATTTTTTTTCTTATGGTGCCTTCTATCTTTCACATTTTCTTTCTGCCTTTACCCACAACCAATGAGGACCAGACCATGTTCCTAATAACTGCGTTGCTGGAGCACAAATTCCCAATTCCCAATTTTCTGTGACTGAAAAAATAGGACAATTTTTCCTTTTACAAACTGCAATGTTTCTATGTACAGGAATTCCACACTGCTGGTGCATGGCTAATTTTCTGAACATAAAACAGTAGTCAATGACTACCCAATGCAAAACAACACCAAAGCAGAAGTCCTTTTTTGAACTCAGACAGTTTCAAGTGATCAGGTATATTTTTTGCCAACTAAAGATGTGATGAAGGATTATAAAAACATGCAATAGGGTGGGGAACCTGACCAAATTCAGTGAATCCTTCTAAAAAGCATTCCTCTATTTCTCGAATTAGAGAAGAAAAATAATAAAATATTGCCTCCATTGTATAGCTACTGTTCTTAATGATACTTCATTTAATTCTGATAGCACATCTAATTTCTATCTGCAATAATATCTTGCTGCACTTCAAAAAATTGCCCTATGACCACTACCTAAAAACATTGTTGTAATGCATACCTTTATTTGCCAGATAGATTCTTGGACATAGGTGCTTATATATATATATATATAGACAGCACCATCCACCTAAACATCACTGTACTAAGAAGTGTTGCATTGTAAAAGATCATGCATATTGTTCACACAAATGTGCATACATACTTTTAATAAACAGCTCACTGGTATAGCAAGGCAGTCTCATTTGTTTGCAATGTTTTTATGCATGTTTTGTTTCTTTACGTATTCCTTTGTTTACTTTTTATTTCCTTTAAGCACAAATGTCTGACAAAGTTAGAAGAATATCCATAGGGGGACATTTCTAGAAGTGCAATAATAGAACAGTAATTGCCCCCTTGTTGGCCTCCATGCCAGGTCCAAGGTAAAGAGGGCATGGATTCTGCATAAAGTCCTTCAAAACCCTCAGCAGAACACACATTTATCCTACAACATGTTCACCTTGACACAATTCTAGATGTATATGCAGTCAAATAAGAGTGAGAGTTAGGACATATTGAGCAAAGTTTGGTTTGCAGGAAGTTCTGCGAACCCAGAAAAGAATCTGCTCAACCAGAACATACTGTAGTGACAAACTGAAGCCTATGGGAGCTGAATCATGTTATTTTATCTGACCCCTTTCACTGCCATGAAGGACATTAATGAAAACAATTTTTTTTTTAAAAGGTATTTTTTTAAAATTTTAATTTACATCAGGGAACACTTCTTAAATGTTTTTTTTTTTTTACAGTGTGGGTGTTTTTATTTGCTATTTACTTATTTTGTGAATGAATGCCAAGGTTTAATCAGTGCCCTGAAGTCATTTACGTAAGACGGTGCAGAAATATGGGGGCCCCTTATTCTAAAAAGAGCATCCAGATTTCAAAAAAGGGCCACCCTTCCAGGCCCCCACAGAAGGGCACCAACATGTGGACAAGGTACCTTGCATGGAGGAGAGGCCTCCTTACAAGGTACCCTACCAATATTAAGGGCATGTGGTCCAGTATGGTTTGGGGGTATGCATGCTTGCTGCATGCCTGGATTAAGGTCTGGTTTAAATTACAATAGTAACTCCATGCTGCTTTTAATTTTCTTAAAGCGACAGAACGCATTGTTTACAAGAATGTTTACTGTCCCTTTAAAAAAACAGACTAAAAAAACCCTGTGGGGTCTCTCTAAAGATCCATAAAATACCCTTATCCAAACATGCATTCTGGGTGCATGAAAACATAAAAAGGAGGCCCCCTTTCATACACCATACCAGGCTACATTCCCCCAACACTGGGAGGGTACATTGCAAGGTGGGGGTAAACTAGCCTCCCTCTCATTGCAAGGCACCTTATCCCCATGTTAATGGGGAAAAGGACCTTATCTCCACATCCTGTACCCCAAAAGGGATGGGGGGGGGTCTGCAATGGGACATATCAGAACAAGCCCCATTATTTATGTAGTTGAGCCTCAAAATATCCAGCCCCACCTACATAAATGAGTATAAAGTACATAGTATATTCACAAAAAAGAAATAGTAAATAAAAATACCCACACCTTTAGTTATGATGTAAAACCAATATAATTCATACAGTCCATTGATGTAGATCCATGTCAATTATAATTAGTGATACATGATGATGTGAACCAACCACCACTACGAACCACTGCCATGAAGATCTTTGGGCGTCACTTCTGCTCTTGGAATGTAAACAACAGTGCCAGATATCCTGGGTGACCTCTTTGACCAAATATGGTCATGAACATATTTGGTCAATGGCATCACCTGAGATTGGTAGGGTTCAACTTATGTTTAATCCAAAACTAAGGCTCATCCCTACAGGGGCTGACTGGCAACTTTTAGCTCAGGGGGCAAGTACAACCCAGAGGCCCATGGTGCAGCTACTTGGCCCCGCTCCCACTCTGCCTCTTCCCCGCCTTCTCCCCGCCACTGTCTGCCACTTTTGCCATCAATGTAACAGTAGTGAATGGTCGGCTGATGTGAGGACTCCTAGTAAGTTCATGAAAGGGGTGACTGGCTGGGGATGGTGCTCTCCTCCCACTGGGCTCCCTACATGGTTCTGGCCTTCCTCCGCTCCATGTCTGAAGCACCAGCTATAGAGGAATACTACAAATCCCAGCAATAATATATTATACAGCGCAATGCAGAATACCTCCAGCAATAGAGGAATACAACAAATCCCAGCAATAGTACATTATAGCTGGCGGTATTCTGTGTTGTGCTGTATAATGCACTATTGCTGGGTTTTGTTGTATTCCTCTATAGCTGGTGCTATTCTGCATTGCGCTGTATAAATATATTATTGCTGGGATTTGTAGTCCTCTATACAGCGCAATGCAGGATACCACCAGCTATAGAGGAGTACAGCAAAACCCAGCAATAGTACATTATACATACAGCGTACAATGTATTGCTGGGATTTGTATTCCCATGTATAATATACAGCACAAAATCCCTAGAGCTGTGGAAAGTCAGTGATTGAGTTCTCTGTTATTTTCCAGAAAAACATTGGGGTCTATTCACGAAGCTGCCGAGGGCAGCCGAGTGAATGACCGATCTGAATGATCGGGAGCTGTACGGGCTATTGTGAATAGCCCATACAGCACCCCTTCGGTTCAACTGAACCGAAGGGGTCCTGGGCCGAAGCTAGCCAAAGGATCGGCCGAAGCTATGGCCAGATCCTTCGGCAGCTTCGTGAATAGACCCCTTAATAAAACACTTCCTGAATCTATATGGAATGTTCACCTTATAATTGTTCATGGAGACAGACAGGCCAAATCACCAATGAAGCATACTTGAAAAAGTTCATTTATTTTTTACCTGTGACTAAATTAGACCTCCTTCAGACTATTCAGTTCTCAGAATCTAGTGTAATCAACAATTAACCCTTTAAAGCAGGCATGCTATTTAATATGTTCCTCTGACTGTGAACTGGTTAACTAATCAATTAACCTAACTGTAATTGTCACTAAAACAACTTAGGTAGGAACGTTGCCCTGGAAACCTGGCCGGCTGGTCACTCTTACGGTCAGGAGCAGGGATGCCCTGTTTGTTAGTTATATACACTAGTTTGCATGCTAGACAGAGAATCACAGCCCTTTGCTCTAGTCTGGTAACATGATGGAATGCTACAGAATTGACAGAGGCCACAGTTTAATTTGTAAAGAGCTGTAACTGTGCTTTAGAGCACTTAAGTTCAAGGCTTCCCTTCAACAACACAAGCTTTCTGCATTATTTACCTGCTTGATTATCAACAGCCTCAAGGATACTGGCAGACCATGTTTTTTTGTAAACTCTTCATATATAACTATTACATTTAAAATAAAGGGTGTGGAGAAAAAAATATTTTACAGAATGTTTGGCATGATTACATCTCACTGTGGAGTGTTTTCTTAAGCAATTTTTTTTGTGCATTGGTTGCAGTTTTTTGCCTGGAGATCCTGCCAAAAATAGGCAGCTCAACGTCCAGCTACAGTAAATGTGCTCCCATAGGTGGCTGTTAATGTTGCTGTTAATTTTAAGGCAGCAGCTCACTGTTGTCAAACTGCAACAGAAAATGATGCTGGTGGAAACATCTCCAAGTAAAAACATTTGCAACAGTTTCACAAAAATGTATTTGCTTACAAAAACTTTACACTATGAGACATGATGCCAAATATACTGAAAAATAGATTTGGTGTTTACATACACTGTATGCAGTTGTTAGCTTCAACTACAGTGTATGCCTAAGGGCTCATTCAGAAGGGCGTGCACATCTGTACGTTGTGAACGCCTGTAAAAAGACCCAATCCCAGAAGGGACAGGTTTTGCGTGTAATTGCTCACAGCAGCCTGTTTTTCCCTATGGGCTTTTAATCACCAGGGGGGCATCTTAGTTTCTCATTTGCACACTGTACTCTGAAATGTCTCCACTATGAAAGAGCTGATAGAGGGGTATAGATGTCAGAGGACTGTGATGGACACACTTTGGGGTCTATTCACTAAGCTGCCATAGGCAGCTGAGTGAATGACCGACCTAAAGCAAAGTGAGCCGAACGCTGTTCGGCTATTCACTTCAGGCTGGTACGGCTGATTTCATCTGTATATCAGCTGAAATCAGCCATACATCAGGTGGCTTCGAGTCGGGTGGCTTCCCGGGCTTCCCGGGCGCTCCGGGAGTCTCCCGCTCTCGGCCGCCAAGGAGAGAAACACTGCTTCCTCGTTTTTTCTTTATTCTGACACGGAGCCGTGTCAGAATAGTAAAAAAAAAACAAAATTTGGCCATAGGAATGCATTGCTAGATTCCTATTGGCTATTTCAATTTGCAATAGCCAATAGCAAACTAGCTATTGTTCCCGCCCTCTGCTGCTGTCAATCAGTAGTTGTGGACCTGATGGAGAACTGCAGCAGAGGACGGGAGGGGACGCTGATCTCTCTGCAAGTGGCCAGAGCCAGCCATAAGATCACGGCTGGCTCCACCCAGTTGTCAGAAGCAGGCTGTCGGCCGGCCAAAGGCCGGCTGCTCGGCCGGCTTTGGCTTTCAGCACGGCTCAGCCGAGCTGAGGCATATGCATTCGGCTCGACTGAGCCGCTCTGCCACGTTCGGGATCTGTATGGGCTATAGTGAATAGCCCGTACAGCAGCCCTTCGGTTCTACTGAACCGAAGGGGTCCTGGGGCCGAAGCTAGCCGAAGGATCGGCCGAAGCTACGACTAGATCCTTCGGCTGCTTCGTGAATAGACCCCTTGTGTCTGATCTGTGAAAGCTGTAGTAAACGCTAATTTATAGTAAATATGTATATATACATTACATTAAACAACATCAATTCATGTTACTGCACATAACACTTCAAACTATTTAACCAATTAATTTATCAGCATACATTTAAATAACTAATTTATATTATGCTTTATAAATTACTACAATATGAAGCTATCATAACTAATGACACTTCCATGACCCCCTTCTCTTCAGAAGATTCTGAAAAATGTTTGACCTGTGTACTCCGAGTGCTATAGTGTCCGCTAGATAATAGATCAGCTGGTTGCCTTTATGTAAAGAGCAGATCACCAGCTGCACCTCATTTAAGTCACCTCTCTCTAGCTGGTATAAAGGGAGCTAAATCTTTGACAGGTTCATTTCTTAGACATAAAAGACAAATGTGCTTTGTTACTTTACATAATTCTTAGGGTACACACAGACTACTCTGATGCTGGTGTATTTTGTATGCATCTGACTGTATATTAATACTTCTAAAAATTCTTCCTTTTTTATGTTATTACATAGATGAGAAATAGTTTTGGTTTTCAATGTACTGCTTTACAATGCATTTTTAGATGATCCTGAACCTTTAGATGTGAATGCAATCCTAGCTAATGTATAAACACATTAACTAACAGTGAACATGTAAATGATTGCTCATAATACTGTACATTGTACATCCAATATATATTTTATCAGTCAAAGAAAATAAGATAATTCAGCATAAGCCTCCAACTAGCCTTAAAAAAATGTAAAAGTTCTGTATTTACTTTAATCATTCAAACACATGCAATAAAAATACTTGTTTTATTTATTTATTTTTTCTTTTTATTCCTCTATACCCAATTGAATGTTCAGATTCAGCCTGGCTATGAAAACACGCACTCCTTTTGTAAATCATGGGAAGGTAAGAAAGCATATAAAGGACTTAACATTTTTTAAAAGAGCTTAAAATACAACTAGGCTAGTTTCATAACCTCCCCTCCCCCTTCCTAGTCCCCAAAGCTACTTTAACCCTGTACCCCTGCACCTCGGTGCATACTAACCTCTCTGTGGGGGCTGCAGCCTCCAATAGTATTTGCATCCTTCTGGATGCAGAAATCTCCTGACACCTGCTGCACATGTGCATTTACTCCTCATAGAGTATTTGCTCATTACGATGCATTTATTCTTGGATCTATTACATTATAGACTCTTGGACCTTCCTGTCTCACTGCTCCCAGTTTACATTATTCTGGCTTATGTTGCTGCAGATCATTAATAACAATAATTTTTAGGGTGCATTAGTGCACAGCGCCCATTCTCTAAAAGTGTTATGTGCTCCCTGCTCAAAACATTTTTCACGACATGTGCTGGCTTCTGGACGTTTTAGTCACTGACCTGCAGCCAGAAAAATACAAAAGGTCGGGATATGAGGCACTGCATCCTGAATAATATAGTCCAATATCAGTTAACTACATCTGTTAATTAGTGCTCAATTGCTCTAGCAAGGTAGCTCTCATCTATCAGAGGTCTCACAGGGCATCCTAGGTAGAATCCTATGGTGAAGAAACTAATGATAGCACCATACCACTGTTCTTAATGACTTTTTATTTATAGGCAGTTAACATAAAAAAAGGCATTCAACACATTTTGGGAGTTACAAATAACCCCCTCTTATCAGGCTACAATAAAAACAAGGAATGCAAAATACTAAATAAGCATACGGATGTGAAAAAATAAGTCTTTTATTGTAGTTTTTGCTCCAACACATGTTTTTTTTAATTAATGCGGAGATGCCAGAATTAAGATGTATTAGAAACAACAGATCTAAAAGCCAGAGGGTATGACAAAACTGTTTTATAGCATAGCTTGTGATCTTCAACTTGTGCAGTACCACACTGTATTGACTACAGAGTTGAATAAAATGTCAACACAGAGTCCCAAAAACACTTCAAAACCATAACCCCTCATTCCAGAGATGAGGTAGTTGCTATGCTGAAATACATTTTAGAGTGAAATATGTCAGATACAACAGCCAGAAATATTGCTTGCTGTGCAAAAAAGGAAAATGATTGGGCAGACTACAAAGACAGCATTGCAGTGAATGGAGTAGTCCACGTTTTAAATCTGTTAAAAAAGGTCCAGTGCTGAGCTCAGTGGAGTGGACCTGGGGATAGCATTGGCCTGCACCCATGAGGCAGTGCCATCTGGTGGAATAGGATGGCAACTCCTTCCACTTCTCTGCAAGCTGCCTCTGCCCCTGGATGACACCCTGCCCTGTGAATGTTGTGCCTCTCCCTCATTTTTCTCCTCTACAATCTCTGGCACCCTAGTACGATCTGTCACCTTGCCATCCTTTAATGGTTTACCTTAATGGTATATTTAGAACAAGGGTCAGTATCACACTGGCTGTGTAACTGCTGTTAAGCCATATTTGTAATTCAATTATCTTGCTTTATTGGTGTAACATGTAGATCTGAAGGCTAAGGGATCCTGAGTTTGTCCTGAAGACTAGCATCATGTAATCTCCTCTCTCTATATATTTTATATGTATTTGCTATAATTTCCTCCAGTCTCCTTTGGAAAATATTCAAATAACTGATGTGACTGGTTCAATGTGTTGAACCTAGAGAAGCAGTCCCTAACCCAGGCTACACATACCCTCTTGCTAATGGTGGAATTAGGGGGTACATTTGCTAATGGTGGAATTAGGCAGCGGGGCACTAGGAAAATTATTTTCTAGGGGTAAAAAATGTTTTTAGGCAGTAGGGAGTCAGGGGCTTCTTTGTGGGATTTGAGTCCAGAGTCCTGAGTCCAAAGTCCTGTATGTAGAGTCCCCAGAGCCCCAAATCAAAGTCCTGTGTCTAGTGTCCTGAGTCCAGAGTCCTGTATCCAGAATCTTGTGTTCTTAGTTCCGTGTCCAGAGCCCTGCATCCAAAGTCCAGAGTCCTGTGTCCAGAGTAAAGAGGTGTCCTGAATCCAAAAGAATCTAGAGTCCAAAGGAGTTTTGCATCCTTGCTGCTGGGCTGGCTGGAGAGCCTGGAAAGGAGTCATGTTGTGTTTCATAACAATACACTATTGACTACACCCCCTACTCTGCCCCTGAAATGGGATGACAAGGGGTATCCATATAAAAAGAGGTTAAAAACAACTGCCCTAGAGGAAAACAATTTAGAAGCATGCTTTAAACCTGTATGGAAAACTTATTTTATTGGTGATGCAATAAAACCTTTGTCTTCTTCAGAAAAAAGTCAGCATATCAATTCTATAACTGAAGTATCTTGGCATGTGACATTACTGTACATAAAAAAATATATGATCAAATCAGGAGACCCAAAGATAAATAATTTTTACTAGCACATAGATCTCTTAAATTTTTTAAAAATTACAGAGTTCAGAAATCTAAACAATCATGAATTTGATGATTTTCTGAAGACTCGACAAAGCTTTATGCTAATATTTGTTCATTTACTTGAATTTCAAACACATTTGTTCATAACAATTTAAAGGTAATTAGATGTTATGACTTTTCACAATGTGGTAACCAAATGTTCAAAAAGTTTCCTATCGATCAAACACAATTTCTTGTGTGACACTCTTCAACAAACAAATTACTTACAGATGCTCCCTCCAGGTAGTCAATATCTTGCCAGGTTCTCTATATACCCTCTAGTAGGGCAGATAACGTTTTTGGATCTCCAGCACAAGCCCCTAGCTGGGACAAGGGGGCTTGTCCCTAGCAGGGACAAGAGAGAAAGAATACCCTATACAGCCAACCACTCCAGGCAGAATCCAAGAAATTGAAGAACACTCCAGAAAAGTGCTCTAAATATTGATCTTCTCCCCATACCATACCAATAAACAAAAACAGGTCAGATAGATAACTGTGATTGTCCTTGCCACACTAACTACTGGAATCTCTTTAACAGTGGCTGAAAGAAGCAGTCAACAGACTAAACAGAGTCTAGGAAAAGGTAAACAAAGCTCCGGCTGGTTAGAACCTAGCAGCAAAACACACTAAGAGGGTTATTCAGAAAGCTGCCGAAGGCAGCCAAGTGAATAACCCAGCCGAAGTGCAGACGTAGCTCAACGCAGCCCATCCAACATCTGGATCAGCTGAGCCCACTGGATCAGCTCACTTGCTGCTGTTCACCCCTATTCTCATAAGAGCTGAGCGGCAATAAGTGAAAAGCCGAATACCGCCGAACGGCATTTGGCCCGGCTATTCTGCTCGCTACCTCCGAGGTAGCGACCAGAATAGAAAAAAATGTAAATAAATGAAAAAAATGTTTAAAAAGTATTTTTTAAATGTAAAAAAATACACAAATTAAAAAAAGTTAAGAAAATAATAAAAATATTTTAAAGAAAATAAAGTAAATAAATAAATAAAACATCATTTTTAAAAACGATGCACGCCGACCCAACCGCACGCAACAAACTCCTGCCGCATAATGTCAAATCTGACAGATGCCAGCAAAATAAAAACACTTGGGCGGAGCTAGCGGTGACACCACCGCTAGTTCCGCCCAACTGTTTCCTATTGACCGGTATTGCCAGAGTCTTCTAGCAGGTCACAGGCAATAAAAAACAACTGGGCGGAGCCGGCTGTGACGTCACACACGAATAGCTCTTACAGCAGCCTTTTGGTTCGACTGAACCGAAGGGCTCAGGCAGTCGAAGCGAGCCAAAGGATCAGCCAAAGCTACGGCTGGATCCTTCGGCTATGTTGTGAATAACCCCCTAAATGTAATTAGTGACTGCTAGCTTAGAGCAGGGTCCCTACAATAATGTATGAAAATATGTCATGGTAAACAGTATGAACCCTACACATGAGCTCTCTTAGAGGATCACTGCTACTGTAAATGTTATTTTCAGCACATAGCATATATTGTTAGCTCGTGGATACCAGAAGGGTACATGTGCCTATGCAAGTGTGTCTGGCCTTCTGACAAATACACATTTTTCAATAAACTAGAAGAGGGGCAAGAAGACTGAATTATTTGTGAAATCTATGGTGTCTTTTTTTATTAAAATTATTCATGTAAATGTAATGAGATTTATGTTATGTATATATCTTATACGCCAGGTATACAATCCGGCGTATACCATATTTAGTGTGCATTTAGCAACCGACCTGGTCTGACATGCCCCATCTCTCCCTTTGTCAGCCCGCTGGATGTGCGGATAATACTGACAATAGCTTCGGCTACATACAGTATACCGCGCTGAGCCAATCACAGCGAGCAATGTATTCTATTAATGAATACAAAGCCTGCTCGGATTGGTAGAGTACATCGCTCGCCGTGATTGGCTCAGCGGTATACTGTATGTAGCCGAAGCTATTGTACATACAGTATTACCGAACATCCAGCGAGCTGACAGATTAGCCTCCCTGGCGGTCTGATTATTTTATTTATTTTTTCCTTTATTGTTCTATTTTTTGTTTTGTTTTTTACTTTTAGAATTCCCGCCGATTCTGCCCCCCTGCGACGCGGACGCTCGCAAGGGACGGAACCCAGAAGACGGAGGACACAGCGGGGATCGTGGACAAGGTAAGAAGCTGTAATCCCGAGTGTGGCTCGAGGCTACCGCTTATGGTACTGAAAATTAACCCCGAGCCATACTTGGGAATACCACCAAGGAGGTTAGTGTGGTGTATTGAAACATTATTTTGGGCTGTACTCGTCTTATACAACGAGTATAGCCCAAAACCTATGTTTTAACAGAAAAAGTAGGGGGTCGTCTTATACGCCCAGTCGCCTTATACGGTGGCAAATACGGTACACTATATTGCCAAAAGTATTGGGACGCCTGCCTAACAAGCACATGAACTTGAATGGCATCCCAGTCTTAGTCCGTAGGGTTCAGTATTGAGTTGGCCCACCCTTTTCAGCTATAGCAACTTCAATTCTTCAGGGAAGGCTGTCCACAAGGTTTAGGTGTGTCTCTTTGGGAATGTTTGATCATTCTTCCAGAAGCGCATTTGTGAGGTCAGGTACTGATGTTGGACGGGAAGGTTGGGCTCGCAGTCTCCGCTTTAATTCATCCCAAGGGTGTTCTATGTGGTTGAGGTCAGGACTCTGTGCAGGCCAGTCAAGTTCCTCCGCCCCAAACTCGCTCATAGACATCTTTATGGACCTTGCTTTGTGCACTCGTGCACAGTCATGTTGAAACAGGGAAGGGCCATCCCCAAACTGTTCCACAAAGTTGGGAGCATGAAATTGTCCAAAATGTCTTGGAATGCTGATGCCTTAAGAGTTCCCTTCACTGGAACTAAGGGGGCAAGCCCAACCCCTGAAAAACAACCCCACATCATAATCTCCCTCCACCAAACTTTACCCTTGGCACAATGCAGACAGGCAAGTACCGTTTGGCGGTGGCAAGTACCTGGCAACCCGCCAAACCCAGACAAATTCTTCGGATTGCCAGACAGAGAAGCGTGATTCGTCACTCCACTTCCAGTGGTGGTGTGCTTTACACCACTGCATCCAATGCTTTGGTGATGTAAGGCTTGGATGTAAGGCTTGGATGCAGCTGCTCAGCCATGGAAACCCATTCCATGAAGCTCTCTACAAACTGTTGTTGTGCCAATCAGAAGGCCACATGAAGTTTGGAGGTCTGTAGCTATTGACTCTGCAGACAGTTGTCGTCTTCTGCGCACTGTGCGCTTCAGCATGCTCTGACCCCTCTCTGTCATTTTACGTTCCCTACCACTTCGTGACTGAGTTGCAGTTGTTCCCAGTTGCTTCCAATTTGTTATAATACTACTAACAATTGACTGTAGAATATTTAGTAGCAAGGACATTTCACGGATGGACTTATTGCACAGGTGGCAACCTATCACGGTACCAAGCTTGAATTCACTGAGCTCCTGAGAAAGACCCATTCTTTCACAAATGTTTGTAGAAGCAGTTTGCATGCCTAGGTGCTTGCTTTTATACACATGTGGCTATGGAGGTGATTGGAACTCCTGAATCCAATGATTTAAGTAGTGCAGCATTGCAGGTAGATTTTCATGTATTTTATTTTTTTGCAGTTATTATTTCCTATTCAGCAAGTACCCTGTCTGCACCATCTAAAACACAGCTATCCCGTACATGAAATATGATCATGCAAATAGGACACACTATATATGAAAAATGTAAAATTTGCATCAAAGGTTAATTTGGGTAAAATTTACATTGCTCAAAATTAGTAGTCACTAATCTACACAATAGCTTTTATGACTACATTGGTTCTATAAACAAGTAAGTTTCAATGTGCAAAGGACATGTCACATGAGTACATTGTTAGCATCTCAGTTGCTGCATTACTTTTTTATGCAGCAGTTGAAACTAGCTATAGAATCACTTTCTTCAGTAACTACTCGTGTTATGCAGTGCAGCTGCTATTGTTCATTGCCAGCAATTTGTAGTCGCAAGGATAAGAATTTTACCATCTACAGCAGCAAATCTGTAGCCAGGTACAAATCCCAACAGAAAATAAGTGCAGTTGCTAGTGTGATATGGTCCTGCATTTACTTGGATCTTATCTACCTCTACCTCATCCAGCCAAATTAGAGAGATGTCCCTTTCTATGCAAAAACATATTCTCTGGTTACATCCATGCAATCAAAAAAATTTAAAGAAAGGCGTGGGGAAGAGGACATTGTCATAGGTTGATCAGTAGCTTCAGTATTTTAGTGATGTTGTAGTAGATACATGGAAGAAATTTCCAGCAGATGGGTTGGCAAACTTAGCTGATTTATTTATTACTGAGATAGTCACAAGGTTACCCTTTGAAGAAAAAAAGTGAATTCAAGTGGAAGCTTTGGTGGACCAATTGGAATATTATTGCTCAATACTCTATGATGTCATGATAATACCAGAGATAATCAGTAAAAATGTGCATATCTTTTGCTAATCTGTTGCAATTTCTGTCTGTCTCTCACATCATATCAGTGAATCTCACAATGCACTACAAAGTAAAGTAAATGAAAACTATTGTGCTTTGTTTTTTCCTAAATGGCTGCCTAAATCTTAGGTACCTGCTAAATCTTATAGTCAACTTGCTCATGACTAGTACCGATTCTAAAACCTATCACAGATTATTATTGCTCAGAACCCCGCATTGCAACAAAGAATTTTGTCCTACTTTTGAAGTCAAATATTTATTAAGGGTCCTGGATTACACTGGTATTCTAAGCACTTTCTGCAATTTTACTCACATTTTCTTAAAGGAGAAATGCAAGACAATATCAATATGTTTTAAAAACAAAAAAAGCCAGTTTTCAGAATAAAAACACAGTATCGTTTATTGGTAAAGAGATTGCTTATGTTTAATTCCAGGTCCTAAATGTAGAAAAGAAGTGTGATTTTTTTTTTTTTTTTAATAAAAATATTTGCTACCTATATTTGTTACTGAACAACACTTGGTACCTGATCGTCAATGAAGAGCTGGCAAATCAGGATTCCTGAGCCTCTGTGTTCAGCAGGCTGTGTACATTTGATCTTTATAGTCTCAGACTCAGCTTGTGCAGATTCCCTGCCATGAGACAGATGGCAGTGCAAGCAAGCTAGAGCATAGGCCTACATGTTCTCCCTCTAGGTCTATCTTCTATTATACACTTGTAAATTAACCTGTCAATTTATCAATCAACACCATCTTGATTCTCCCCTGTTCCAGTGCTGGCTTTGCGGTGAATTTGCCTCCTAAATAACTGGTAGTCCACTGTTTGTTAGTGTTGTGAATGAGTTTATTATCACTTTGATGATGCCTATGAATCACAGATGCTGCTGGGAGGCAGATAAGAAAAAAGTACATGCACACATTAACAGGGCTGAAACTATTTTTGAGATAAAAGATTGAGTTGCCCTGATAGCAAATAATTTAAATAGGGAAAATGACAAGGAATTGTGGCTTCTCTCTGACTTGGATGACTCTTTCCTTTCAGAGTAAAAAAATAAATAAAACAAAATCAAAAACAAAATAAGAAAAAGAATAAAAAATAGCTCACAGTATGTCATAATTAACCCTTTAAAATGCAGACTGGCCAGGCTTTATCTCCACTCAAGTAAAGGTGTGAAAAGCTTTTAAAGCACCATCTACAGAATTCATTAGGATGTAGACAGGTCTCTGAAGAGGACAGCAGAGGTAATTAGCTCATTTAGGATTGTTTTTCTTTTTATTGCTAAGTTTCTCAAGTTTTATACATTATATATATATATATATATATGAGAGAGAGAGATAGAGAGAGAGTGAGATACTTTTGTTCCATGATCAAAATATATGTTGTTATCCTTATATTTCTTTACTGTAAAAATTACATAAAAACATAAGTAAAATATTAATGGAGTGTTACAATAACATTACACCACTTACTGTAAAACCTTCCTTTCTAAACGCTCATATGCAATTTAACTCTGCATCAGTGTATAATTAATTTAATTTGGATAATTTTTATGTCATTAAATAAGTCATTTAATTAATTCTGCATATGTAATTCCAACATATCTATGAATATTACTATCTGTCTGCCTATATTACAAAGTGCCTTTTCTTATGACAATAAAGTAGAAAACAAAACAAAAATTGTTCATGGATTGCTGGATTTGGGTGTCCTCATTTAATATGTATCCATGATTTATCCATTATCCTTGTAAATATGATATAATTTACAGAAAAGGAAAGTCTTTTAGGTAAATCTTATGAAGTTTGTTAAGTAGATTGTATGTCACTGTAGAATGCAGATAAAACTTTTTAACTAGGCAATAAATAAGCAGGAGGGATTATGAAAAAAAAACACCTCACCGGTCAATGTGCATAACATGTTTATTTGCCCTAACTAAAACAATCTATAGCAAAATAAACAAGCGAATAAATGAGTAAATAAATGCAAAAGCAAATTAGGTCAGAAATAAAAAAAGAGTTCTAACCTTGTGCAGTTATGTCTTTATTTATGAATGTAGAATCCCCAATAAAATGATAGCAATGGGGTAACTTATCCTATGTTATTGTTATTTTGCAGAAAAAAAGGGGTTAATAGAGAAAACAGTTAATTTTCAACCAGCTGTATTTGTATTTGTTCATCAACCTTCTGTATGAAATGTGCGTACAACACAAATAAGTGTCAAATGTGTTCTGATTTCCAGCTCTAATAATTCTATTACCATCTGAAATTTTAAGAATCAGAGCAAAGGCAGAATCCAAGCAGGAAAAACTGTACTGATAATAGAAAATACAACACAGAAATATAGAAAGCGAAATTATTTTGTCAGAATGCAATTTTCAAGAGTCTGATAGACTCCATTTTACTCTCTTTTCATAATTAAGATAATGTTTAAATGTAAAATGACTTCTATATATATGTTCAATAGGCTATGGTTTGACAATAAGACTGGAATCACATCTCATTTTACCATAAATTGTGTAAGACGCGATAAGGTAAAAAAAATATCTTCGAAAAATGGGAGACAGTGACCTCAATTGCCCCAATTCATTCAGAACTACTTCTTTCTTTTTTTGTTCTTTTTTTTATTTTCTGCTTCTTCTCTGCGTTTTCTTTCTTATTTTCATTAGTTCACATTATTAGTTTGTACAAGAGTAAATTATCAGTAATGACAGAGGTACAGAGAAAAGCATGAAGTGAACTGTAGTCAGACTCTCTGTGGCCAAAAGTTATATCAGATCCAATTTTTCTGGAAATGCTGATATCTTTCTATTGGTAATCATCAACAATAGGGCAGCCCTACAATAGAGGCTTTTTTTTCTGTAAAGGGGGAGGGGTAGCACAGGGGGATGCAGATGAGACCCTAATGATGTAAGCAGAAGGTTAACATCTTATTTAGTATGATAGCCTCAATGCTAAAGAAACTGCATGATAATTCTGTATGATCACATCAGAAAGGAAGAGTCCTTATAGGATGTATATTACAATGTTTTTGTGTGTAGGAAAAGTGTCAAGATGCCTCAAGTCAACATGCCTCATTTAAGCAGCATTAAGGCATGAGGCATTCTTTATAAAAATAAACCAGTTACAGGATAATTTACAGTAGATGGAGCTCTTTGTACTTCTATCTGTAGAACTCTTATAAGGTAAACAGCTAATCTTTTTAAGCCTCCCTGCCCCAGGTTGAATCCTGCTCCTCTACAATTGTGACACTCTGCTATCATATATTAATGTTTGGTAGATCCCACAAATCTTTAGAAAACCACCATATACTTTGTTTTTTTATATACAAATGGGTACAATTAAGGTAGAAATCTGATCTAGCTCATCTCTAATTGTCAGTAAAAATCATTGATTTTACCTTATAAAAAAAAATATGTTCAAATTTGTATTTGGTTTGTTAAATATTCTTTTATATTACACCAATCCTTTAGCTGATTACTATGAACCACCAATGTACTAAATAATAGTAGAGTGTACCTGAACCCTAATACTTCATTACAAAATGTAAAATAAATCATACTGTAAATCTGTATTAAACGGCCATTTTTTTAGGGTGGCTCCATTCAGCGCTCTCCTAGTTACCTTACAGACATGCCAGTTATGCTGACAAATTGTGTGCTGGCACATTTTGGTGTGTAACTTTTTTTACTTCCAGAAAAGGTTTGTGCAATTGGGTTGATTAATAAAAGTGTAGAGCATGTGCACTTTGCAAAGTGATTTTTCATTTAGTTTGAAGAATGGGTAAAACCTGTGTCCAGTCTGAATACCTAATTATCTGCAAGGAAAAAAAATAGAATTTGTACAGTCATCATAACTTCACCTGATTCACTAAGCCAAGTAAAAAATCAATTAGCTCAGTGAATGAGGTGAATCTGTTTTGACCTTAAGCACCAATTCATGTGTGAGCAAAAAACTTTTTTTTTTATTTCCTTGTGAACAGCTGGGTGTTCTTTCTGCAAATAATGTTTCATTAATTTTACTTTACAAAGTGAACATGCTCTGCTCTACTCTTAATCGAGCCCAAAGAGTCTACAAAATATGCACAATGCTGGGAGAAAAAAGTAATCAAAGTAAGGAAAATAACTATTTTTTTAAACAAAACTGTTTTAAGATAAAGGGCAGTCTGCTTATTTTTGTTTGGCATAATGTGGCTACTTTGATTTCATGAATGGTGACAAAAACAGATACATACAAATTTGCATCTAATAGTACATACAGTATAGATTGCATGATGAGATTTGTAATTCTGCAACTGTATATGCAAACATAGCACATCAATTACAAAAGTAGACAAAAGGACTTTCTGCCTAATGACTGTTAAGAGATATGTAGACAGCAATGTATTCTTTCATATGCAGATACTTTTTCAGCAATTCTGGAGAGATTTCCAATGCTAGGCTCACAAAGTCTAAGATGTCAGGTTTGGGTTGCTTAGCGCTAGGTTATTAAACATACATTTAGTTATAAGAAAAGACAAGGTGCATTGACATTAAGCAAAGTGCAGTGACCTTTATCAAAAAATTAGGCTTTATCTGAACTTTGCACAAGATTTTACACAGCAATAGTACATAATCCCACTGTCATCAGGTGAAATCTTTGTGTGTGTGTCCATTGCTAATATAGTTACATAGTTACATAGTATTTGAGGTTGAATAAAGACATTAGTCCATCAAGTCCAACCTATTAGGATCTCATTCTAGGAGTACCTGTACCCCTGTATATTACGGTCCCTTAAGAAATCGTCCAAAAGTTTCTTGAACAATTCCACATTATTTGCTGAAATCACCGCCTGTGGCAGTGAGTTCCAGACCCTAACTGATCTTACTGTGAAGAACCCCCTTCGCCCCTTGTGCTGGAATTTTTTTTCCACCAATTTTAGGTGATAGGCTAGATCCTTCGGCAGCTTCATGAATAGACCCCTAAGTCTTTTGCAGGGAGTATCAATCAAAAATCGTCACTGACAAACAAGGAAAAATGCTGATTGCTTTAGCCTGAAAGCCAGTGCAACTTTTCAACCCATTTGTGACATGTGTAGGGATTCTACAATATGTGTCACTTGTGAATGCTCCGAGTTCATTATTAGTAGTTCTCAAATCAGATAACTCTCGAATATTGGTTAGCAATGAAGACATTACTGGGTACTGAAAAAATAAATTACTTCATGCCAGTGCGTAGATTCGGAGAGGTTGATTTACTAAAGGGGTGCATTTTAGCTTTGAGATATGTTTAAAAGAAACTCCTGGCTTTAAAAAATTCCCTTATATCTGATTTGATGTTCAAAGTGAATATGATTTCTATTGTCTAAGTCTCTAAGGGCACTATCTTAAAGTGACACTAAACTCGGGAGTTGCACCTAACAAAAATGTATCTTATTTGTGTATCACTCAGCTGTAGATCCTCAAATCATCTCTGAATTGGTGCTGACACTGTCCTTCCTTCTGGAGGGTGGCTACTTTTGTTCCCCATGGTCCCAGTGTGTTGTAAAGTAGTCACCGCTCCAAGCTCACTCCTGTGATGGACTACGACCTCACATTTAGTTTACTAATTTGTAGTGAGATTGTAGTCCATCACAGGAGTGAACTTGGAGTGGTGGCTACTTTACAACACAAGAGACCACGGGGAACTAAAGTAGTCACCCTCCAGAAGGAAGGACAAAAACACGACTATGTAGTGGCCCTCTGCACAGCAAGTGTTAAATACTCCTTTTGTCTAGGGAGTAAGGAAAAAAACAGGAATAATTACATTATTCCTCATTTTCCTGGGTGGTAGGTGGGCAGGTCTAGGTACAATGCAGGGCCATTGCTTCTGCTTTGTACAGGACGACATCTGAGAGGCCATGACCGGATGGCCAGCAAAGACAAGCAGCTGAATGCGTCCAATTCATACCTTACATATACCTTACATCCTAGACAAAACAAGCTATCAACCCTTTCTGTGCAGAGGCAACTAAATAGTTATTTTATGGGCTGATTAGGGTTCAGCTTTTAAGTGAATATAAAGCTTATTTTAGATACATACGATAATATAACCAGCTTAATATAAATAATGTTTTGGCTTGTTTTAAAACAGTAGAGAATGTTCATTTAGCTGAGAGAATATAGTAAAGCGGTGTTGAATTCAATCATCCAATCATTGGCAACTCAAAATGATTGGGTATTCCAAATGAACTCAACTTTACCATCTATACTAAACTTAGTAAACATTCTATATTCCTTTAGTAATTCACTAATGTGAAATGTTAAATAGTAAATCGGTTTCTATATTATTATTATAATCTGTAATCATACATATGCATGGTGGAAGCCATATTTGCTGGTAAATAAACCCGGTTGTGCATCTAGCTTAATAGCACAACACAGTGATTGCTCTTTAGGTTACCTCTCTCTCAGTACAAGACTATCAGTCAGTTTAAACTGGCTGAATACAGTACACTCTTCATTAGGTCAATAATCCTGTAATTGGCTTTATCTCGGTAAGGATGACAATTGCACTCGTCTGACATTAGGCAGCTACCAGAGGATGAATCTATAAATACATGTTTCAAATTACCTTCATGAAAATGTAAAAATTTTAACATCACATCAAAAATTATTTTCAGACAAACTGCAAAATCATCACAAAAAATGCTTTATAGTTTGTTTTTAAGATCAACTGTATGTACATCTATAGAGTTCAATGGCAACCAACTGCCACAGGTTAATACTTCAAACAATAGTAAATAAAGAACCAGCAGCTTGACAACTATTTCAAAGTAAATGATGAGATTTGACTAGGAAGAATAAATGTATCATAATGCACTACTGTTTTTTTTTTTATCAAGATATATGTCATTACATGACAGAGCGTGCATTGCATACCGACAGCTGTTTTATTACAAGCCATGTTATTGTGTGTCCCATGGTGAGAACCCATATATCAACTTCTGTGTTGTGTACGGGTAATTACACATGTAAATAGTCTCAATCCTCTTTGTATTCCTGAGTCATTAATGTATTATTGATTACACCACTAGAATCTGGAGTGACTTAAAAAAAGCTTATGAGTGACAGATTTTAGGCTTTGTTTCAGTAGAACAGAAAGCTATTTAATGAAGTTACTAGTGGTTGTTGGCTGGTTAATTTATTAGTGCTCTCTTTCTTCTGTGTTGGCTTAGCCTAAAACATTAGTAGGCAAACTTTAAAAAAGAAGGTTTATGAGACAATGAATGTAGCTGCATCTTTAGGGGTCATAGGGGTATATTTATAAAGCAGTCATGTGACCATACATTCAGCGCAGGTGAATCTCCCTGTGCATGTGTTTTACTGTACAGCAGCAATGTTTAGTGAATGCTAGACTAAATACGAGTCACAACTTTATAAATATGCCCCTTTTATGTGTTTGATGTTTTCACATGTCTTATTTAGCTCTACACCTTGCTTTAAAACCACCTTAGTGTTAAAGTGACACTAAACTTAGGAGTTAGACCTTACAAATGCAGTCAAGTACCCTAACAAAAATGTATCTTATTTGTCACTCGGCTGTAGATCCTCAAATCACCTTGGAAAGATTAGTATTTTATATATATATATATAAATAAAAACAAGTGAATATATATATATTAGGGCTGCGGAAATGAATGATTAATCCCTCGATTAATCGTTAATTTTTTGGATCGATAAAAATTATTTTGATCGGTACTCACCTCTCCGCCGGGTCTTCCGTTGGAGATGCGGTGACGTCACTGACATCGACGTCACCGGACTCCTGTGACGTCGATGACGGTGATGTCGATGTCCGTGACATCACTGGACTCCTCTCCCTTCCCTTCATTACCTGATGGAGCCACTTGGGCCGGTGAGTAAATTGCACACATCCCAACTCTACCGGATCGCAACTTTCCCTGCGATCGTTTTTTTTTTTCTTTTCTGACATCGGGAGCCGCGGCCTGACCATTAGTCAGAAAAGAAAAAAAAGGCATACGAATGCATAGCTAGATTCCTATTGGCTATTGCACTTTGCAATAGCAAACTAGCTAATGCACCCGCCCACTGCTGCTGTCAATCAGCAGAGGGGGACCTGAATTTTTCTATCAGGTCCTCTTCTGGTGATTGAAAGCAGCAGGAAAAAAAGAATAATGGGTCAGTACCTTTTAAAGCACAGTGGCTTAGTGGTAGCACTTCTGCCTTGCAGCACTGGGTTTCAAGGCTCCCAGTTGGGACACTATCTGCAAGGAGTTTGCATGTTCTCCCTTTGTTTGCATGAGTTTCCTCCCACACTACTAAGAAATGCTGCTAGGTTAAGTTGGCTTGGGTTTAAATAAGCCCTGTATGTATGCATGTGATAAATTGACCTTAGATTGTAAGCTTTCCAAGGGCAGGGACTGATGTGAATGTGCAGTATGTAAAGTGCTGCATAAATTGTCAGCACTATATAAAAACCTGTAATATATAACTGAATAAATATTTTAGGTATAGGCAGAACTTCATAAGCTGAGCCTACTCCTGGCATCCAATAGGTCTTGCATACCTCAACAGTGACATCTCGCTGACAAATTCCCAACTCTGTTCTTGTCCAGCTGGGAACATTGCATGGTCCAACCCAAGGTTAAATATTCAAGAATAACATATATTAAACAAATCTATGTGGTGCATTGGAAACCCTCTAATAATACCATAGCAATTGTTCAGACTTAGAAATGAAAATATGGTTATCTCACCAATAAGGTCACTGATTGATATAAGAAATAGTCAGTTTCAAAGCTCCAGAATCTATGAAAGACGGAAGTTCCAGTTTTGGGCTGACTGATCGTTTATGATAAATGCCACATAGTATAGTATGTATGAGAGGTAGGATCATCATATGTTTATGAGTCCAGTAAATCATATGTTGGTTTATCTTTTTGCAGAATGTTTATGTAGTTACAGTTTTTGCAAATGTATTAAAGTCACCAGTAAGTTTATTTCTAATGTCACAGGTAGGTTTGTTATTAAACACCTACCTGATAAATGTGAGAATCGAAATATGGGCCAGGCTACTCATGAGCTCAAGGTGGAGAACATCTTAATGACATTAAGCGTGAGGTTCAGGTTTCACACCATTCAAGGCTAATCTCCAGGATTAGTAAAGTTTGGGTATTGCAAACATTTGGCTGAAAACTTTGAAGGTTCAGCACCAAAAATAAGGAACAACCTATAATGCTGTGCCTGGCCTTTGCCCCTGGTCACCTGAATCAAAAGGGCCACCGGGGCCCCATGATAGTGCTCAGCTTGAAGCTTGAAGGATTTTTTGTTTGGGTATGTCCTGGAATGTAGAGGCAATATGACAGCACTGATTATATGACTTTCCCAGTTTACCTATGTCATGGTTATATGGTGTTCTTGTCTGTACACTGGAAGACTTATTCACTATTGTAAATAGTGGAATCAGCATCCTCTCACTGATTTTAAGTGTGGATAGGGAGAGGGGTAAAAATTAGGGAATCACTTTTTTACTACCTAAATTGTCTTTTAGTATATGTAGCGAAGCTTCCCTTAAATAGCAAGAGGTGACCAATATAATACAAAACTACTATGAAATAGAAAAATCAGCTACTCTACATTATTGATTCTAGGTATTGTTGTTTCATCTTGCCTTTGTATTTCCATGTTTTGTCAATACCAATATAAAAAGTAGTAGCTTCAGAAGATTACTTAAAAGATAAAGAAATATATTGAACATTCCATAATGGAAACACAATGCGTACTGACAGAACCTTTCATCTGATGTACTATTGTCCTGCTCACATCACTGTTCATTCAGCACCAGTTACAGAGTCAGCAATGTGGCATGTTTTTTTAACAGACTTTCTGGGCTGGAGACAGCCAGCAGCTGTGTAATATAATCTAGACAGTATTCCTAAGCATTTCATATTTAGACTTAGCATTATCTAACATGCCTATATGTACATTGTGCTAGTCAGGGGTGATGGTAAATATCAGATCCCTAATGGCGAATCAGGGCCCTACAACATGTATTTCATTTTACTAACACCTAACATGCACTAAATGCCTTGCACTTAATGCAAATAAAAACATTCTAGTCAAAGCACTTTTTGGTCCTATGACCTAAAACGTTTTTAATAGACCTGAGGTACTAGGTCCATGGGAAGCTGCCATATTTGGACAGAACCAATATCCATTAAAATGCGGCCTATAATCTTCCTAGAAATCAATTACATCACACAAATATGAGACAATAAGTTATTTTTTTTGGATTAAATATTTCAGAACATGAAATGCAGCCTGTATTTCATGATATGTTCAAGCCATAAAATTGCTAAGGTGAAGGGTAAAGAGTTTATAGCGCAACTTAAGCAACTCTCTATAGATAGAGGAAGCATAAGAACCTCTGTTAGGTTTTAAACTCTGCCTGGGTCCCATTGAGATTATTTTGAGTTTTTAAATACTGTGTGCCCATTGGAAGAATTTCCCTTCACTTGGTGTTTTATCAAATAGACAGGAAGTGCTGATGTTTTCTCTCCCTGACATCCATCAAATAAACAGGAAGTGGGGAGAACTTCCCCATGAAGAAAACAATAAATATTCACAGAAATTTTAAACCTTCCTCACTCTTATCTAGAAACTATCCAAAAAAGGCTGGGTTTTGGCATTAAACAAACACTTATCAAGGTTCTTCAACAAAGCAAATAAAAATATGAAGGATGCAATAAGCCATAGTGATATATATAATTGGTGCAATATCACAAACTAAAGCCTGATTGATTGATTGTTGTGGGATAATTTAAAAACATATTTGAGAAGGGCTTGAGTGAGAGCTGAGGAGGTTTTAATTAATAGCTGGGGCATTTATGATGTGGTTATGCTTTACAGTAGCTCTGTTTTCAACTATTCAAAGACTTTATGGTCAGAGGAAATATAGTAATGTGTCTTTAAAGCTCATCTCTGGGAAAACAAAAGGTAGCCCGGCAGTGGCACTACCCACGCAGAACAAGGGATAAGTGCTTGTTTTTGTCTAGGGGCTGGAGTAAACCAATTTTACTTACCTAATCTCCACTGCCCTGGTGGTCGAGTGCTGTCCTCTTCTCCCTCTCTGCTACTTTTTTGCCTGCTGAGCTTTCGGGGATCCAACTTGGAGAGTTATAAAGAAGATAAAGCAATTGTGGCATCCAAATAATTTTGGTAAAATTGATCCTACCGACTACAGAGAGAGGAAGTTTTTTCCACACCTTGCAGTGTGCAGCGAGTCTAGGAAATAAGAGAATAATATTATCCTCCACGTAACTACTAGGGTTCGCAGTAAAATGGGAGACTACCTGTAAGTGGGAAGCATCAACAGGTAAAAGGGTCTGTAAAGGGTCAAGGGTCAAGGGGAAGTAAGGAACATTTAGACCAGTTAATATAAAGACCTAAAGACTCTTATGTTTAATTGATATCACTGTGGTATGTAACAGAGCTTGATTGGTTGACATGGTTGGCCCTCCCTTTTTGGTCTGGTGTAGGATATTGAAGAAAGCTGATATAAAAATAACTCTAGGTGCTTATCCCATCTGTAGTTAGAGATTTACACAAGATCACAAACCTTTCCCCAAAGATTCATACATTATTCCAATTACATTTAGGGCCCTTTTCATACAGTCTGATCAGGATGGGATCTATTCATGGATCTCCTGCTGATCAGATTTGATGTCACAGTCATGATATTCGTGTCCATGCAATTTTTTCCTCCATTGTACTGAAATTACCTGACCTATATCGTTCTGTGGGGATTAGATGTAAATGTCCGATTACATCAGATTATGCCGGATCCATTGAAACGGAACTCTGATCTATTTATATTCTGGACCTGGCCTGAGCCAGGTGTAAACAGACGTAAACAGATGCCCATTTGTTTAGATCTGGCTGCCCATAGACTAACATTGGCCTTTCCGACCAGGTCTGCCTGTCAGATTTTCAGCCTGTGAAGGAAAGCCTGTGTAAAAGGTCTTTAACTAGAAAATGTGTGAATCTTAAGTAAATTTTGCCTGAATCTTGGGTGAAAACATTAATTAGACAGTCTTCTCTGACTTTGCTCACATATCTGTACTGAAAACTAAGCAAAGAGATGTCCAAAATCTTCCCTGCATTCTTTTTAATGGAAAACTCCAGGCAAACGTGGCCCTTCAGTCCCATGTCTGTCACATCGCACATGTCTGGTATGGCAGAAAACATGGCTTTTATCTTCTGCATATTAGTAACACTTAAAGGTCACCTCCCAAACATAAGTCTGTGACTGGACAGTGAGGGATTAAGGAGCAGACTTTGTCAGCCTGCTCTATTCCCCTGTCAGCTTACTACTTGAATTGCAACATGACCTATTGCCTCCATCTCCCTTTTCTAGCCTGAGCTCTGTTGCAAAGGGGACTGCAAGAGGCTAATACATATGTAGTTACATTCCGGTACTTACAATGCTTACAAAAAATAAATGTAATTAACTGCATCCAAAGTACTACAGTATCCAAACTACAGGAGGTTCGACATGCTCTGTCACAGCAAACCTCATGTAACCAAAGATATTTGAACTGTACCATTGCTTATAGTAGTATAAAACAGAGTCCCCCGTTACATGATTTACACGCTGGTGTGATAAACTGCACTGGAACACTGAAATGTGAAACATCCCATTTTGTTTTTGTAAAAGAATAAATAACTACATTAAAAGTTGGTTTTGATTTTATGCATGGTGCTGAAATTGTTATATTCTTTGCTGTGACAAAATATCTGGAGAACTTGAACTTCTTAGTCAAGACATCAGACAAAATTATCTTAACAGCCGTATCATACATGCATGGTATTACTCAGCCATTTTTATGCTAAATATCCCATTTGACACCCACTCTTTAGAAAACAAAACAATTATAATACACTTATTAAAATCAGTCAATTTCATCTAAATTGTCTTGTTGGGCTCAGAGACAAAATGTGCGGTAACAAGACAGAATTTTATTCTATTTTCTAATTGACGTAATTTGTTTATCAGTTGATCTTAAAATTTAAGTAGTTTTTCAACCCCCGTGGGAACCTCTAACAAAGTATAATAAATATATATATACCACAGCTCAAATCCAAGGGAAAACACCAGTATATAAAGTAAAAAATAAATGATAGTATGACAACAAGAAATAGGACTATGGGTTCACCAACTAAAGGTGTCAGGCCTCTTGGGCTTTCTCCTGACAAACCTGCACCCAATTTGATCTTTTGCCCCATGTGCTCCAAGATGGAGACTCTCATAGTTTACAGTTAGGACCGCACTAAAAGAGGTGCCTTGGCATGGCTGTGCGGCTTTCACATTTTCTACAGAAGTAGTGTATCTAATCCTCTGTTTTTAACCTTAGATGTGAGACAAGTTTTTTTGCATGCTCGCTGGCGAGTGTGCTGGGAAAACTTTTTGCTGTTTGTACTGTATTAGGCCCTTCCATGTGCACCTTGCTGTAAAGCTGGTAACAAATTGATGAGTGTGTTTGCCATTTGTTTTGCTTGAGTGTAAACATTATATTGAGGCTCATTTACTAGAGCAGGGGTGCCCATTAGGTAGATTGTTATCTACCAGTAGATCTCAAAGCTTATGCTGGTAGATCGTGAAGGGTGTGAATGGTGGCCCCTTTATTCCATTTTGGTATATTTGTTTAGCTGTGCACACGATTACCTATTCGCCTGAGTCTGCTGAGCCAAGCTACCTGACACCTTTCTGGTGGATACCGGTGGTTGAAGTGCTATGTATTACATCAAAGAATATTAGTTTACCCAGCCTGTTGCACTACACTGTTTGCAAAATACAGCAAGGTGAGCCAGGAGAGAGAGCGGGGAGAGACAGCCAGGAGGATGAGCAAGGAGAGACAGCCAGGAAAGAGAGCAAGGAGAGACAGCCAGGAAAGAGAGCAAGGAGAGACAGCCAGGAGAGCGAGGAGAGACAGCCAGGAGAGAGAGAGAGAGCAAGGGAGGTTTTTTTTTTTCGTTGGTAGATCTCATGTAGCTCATCATTTGAAAAGTAGATCTTAACACGAAAATTGTGGGCACCCCTATACTAGAGGATCAAAACCCAAGGCTTGCTTTGTTAACACAGGGAATTGCTCCCATGTTAATTGAGAGTCAAAAAAACTCCTTGTTTGCATTTAAAAGTGACTGGCTCCTATATGTGCACACTGCTCCACTATTGCAAAGGAG
>NW_017306534.1:1262627-1281096 GCF_000935625.1 Nanorana parkeri
GCCCAATGTGGGGATTGATGCTTTTTTTGTTGCTGTTGCCCCTAGCAAATGAACTACAGCTGCACAGAGATTCTGTATTGGGTCTGTGGGAATGTGGAAGTAAATCATCTAAGGCTCCAGAGACATAAACACCACAATGCTGTGCATCATGGGGTAGAAGTGATGGTTTTTTAGGTTACAGAGTCAGTAATTAAAAAATCTGGAACAAAGAGAACTGGACTCTATGAACTTTGCTGATGTGTAAACTAGGGATACACCGATATATCCGCTGCCGAAACATATCGGCCGAAAATGGCACTTTTGGCATAATGCCAAAAGTGCAATTTTCTGGCCTATACAGCGCTGCATCCATTCTTTCCTCCCCGCTGGGCGCTGCGTCCCAGCGGGGAGGAGAGAAACTGTGACGGCCGGCCGAGCGCTGTGGGAGGAGAGCGCTGTGAGCGGCCTGCATCTCTCCTCCCACACCGCTCAGCCTCCTATCACGGATCGGCAAAGCGATGCATGGGCGGAGACAGCCAGCGCTGTCACAGCAGGCTGAGCTCCTCTCGCTCAGCCCCCTGTGACAGTGTGTCCTCAATCTCTGTATCCTCAATCTCTTTTTCTATTTTAAAAGGGAAACATCAGGTGTCTGTTTAGACCCCCAATATTTCCCCAAAGCCTCTAAAATTAAAGTAAAAAATAAAAATATTTAATAAAAAAATGAATCAATAAATAAAAATAAATATTAAAAAATTTAAAAGTTTATAAAAAATAAATACAAATACAATATTTGAAGAATTTGAAAAAGTTAAAATAAAAAAAACATTTTCGGTTTTGGTTTCGGCCTGACACTTTTTTTTATTTCGGTTTCGTTTCGGTTTTGAAATTTTCATTTCGGTGCACCTCAAGTGTAAACTCTTTGCTGGGTTGTGTTTTTTGTGTGTTCCAAATACTCAGCTGCTATCAACGCCTCATACTGCAAAGCACATTAATGAACAACGATCCTTAACTGTTATTTATTTGCTCCTCATTATTGAGTATTACTCAAGATTATTTTATTTTTAAACACATGTGAGTATGTTACATATAACTATTTGAATTTAGCTGCTGTTTATACTGTAAAAGGAACCTTAGAACTAATTATAAGGACATAATATGTACAATGTAACATGCATGTGTTATTATAAGGAGAAACATTCATATTTACTTTTTTACTGACAGGTGAGCAGAACATTGCTTTTATACCTACAATGAAGACTTACATATAAAGCACAATATATTCAGGAGATATTGCTCTATCATCATTTGTGTTAAATTGATATATGTATGGTGGCTTTAGCACCAATAAATGACCTTTGATACGGGTGATCCCACCTCAGTCACACACTAATTACTATTGACTTGAATGGCTGCTTAGCAGGGTTACGTGTTATTGTAGTGATTAGCGAATGCTGCTGAATAGTGCTTAGTTACAGGCTCTTTCTTCCTGGAGAAGATAATGTATGAATCTGTCTAAGATCAGCTGATAATTTTCAACACACCATGTATTTCCCCCCAGTGATGGCCTGCTTCAGTTTGTCCTCTAAACACTGTGAGATTGTTATCTAGTTGTACACAAATTAGGCACATCAGGTGGCAATTTCAAAAAAGCGCAGTTTGATATATAGATCATGAGATCATTTCTTGCTATTGACCAGAAAGCCCTATTTTATTGCACAGAGATTATGAGGTTATCAAATTCCATAAAGCCATACCCATGTAAAGAATGCTCTTTCCCATTTCCTATAAGGCTGCATACATATGGGCATTTTTTAATATATGTCAGGTTAGCTCTGACATGGCCAACTGCACAAAAGCCCATAATTATGAAGTTTTTATTCATGCCCTTATAATCTCTCACCTTGACTACTGCAGTACCATACCGTTTGGTCTTCCACCAACAATATTATCATCTCTGCAATGTATCATGAATGCTTTAAACCGTATCTACCTCCCACCACTTCTTATTTGCTGCACTTTGCTACCAATCTGACTGATCTAACCTGTCTGACTGACCATCTAAAATCTGACCTGCCTGATAAATAAAATCCAGGTTACTGCATCCTGCTTTCAAATAATTTTACAACTAAAGCCTCACTTACCAAATCCTCAAATAGCTTAAGACTTCCATCTCTGTTTTTCTATTCATCTAATAATGACTCCTCTTTAAACCTCACCCCAAGCAAAGCTGTAAGACTTTACTCAGACAGCTCTAATTCTTTAAAATTGTGCCCTGTATTCTTTTAGACTTACTTCTACAATTAGATGTTTAAAGTCTCTCAAAGCCCATTTTTGAAAACTGCATACTCATCTTCCTCTCTAACATTAATTACGGAGTAACCAACCCTTATCTTCTCCAGCCACTACTTTCTTAATTTCCTTTTTATTTAGTGTCCTCCTTCTCCTCTAAATGTAAGCTCATTTAGGTAGGCTCTCTTCACTTTTGGTGTCTTGGTTCTGTACATGTTTATATGGAATTTGTAAATTGTACCTCTATGTACAACATTGTATAGTTAATCCTTAGCAATAATGCAATATAATAATAACACAGGGGCAATTATACTAGTAAATAGACTTATAATTTGCTTTCAGTCACATGGAAGCCATACTGGAAAGAGTCTTTCCAGGATTCAAGGTAAAGCTTGCAAATTGTTCCCTTTCATGTTCATAGGCACAATCTATAGTTGTCCTTTCTATCTTTACATATTATGTTGAGTTGTTCTTTTGCTTACTGAATCTAGTAATATCCCAATATTTTGTGAAATCTTTTTTTCAAGATCTTTGGGCACAAAAGGTAAGCACATATATTTTTCTCACCCTAGTGTCCAATAAATTATACACTGTCCCGTATGCCCAGTGTAAAATACAATGACCACACATTGGTAACATAGACCAAGAGGCTAGTGCCCATCTAAAATACATTTCCAGTCAATATATGTAGTCAGTGTATATGGAACTTTTGAGAATATAGTTTGTATCTAAGTCCATGGACTGGATAAGGTTCAGAGATACTTTTTCTATACACATCTATATTAATCTAAATGAAAAGCAAAGATCAAGACACATTAAGAGAGCTTCTGTAATGTATTTTTTATTTAACATAAGTTGTCATGTTCACTAAACCTGACATTTGTGGCAGCACATGGTTGCAAGGTTAAAAAAATCTTTAGTATTATGTTTCAAAGGGACAAACCCAGTCATGTCCTTTCTTATGGATGAATGGGATAAGGACAGACAAACTAGAGATGAAGCATTTTGATTGAGATGAAAATCTCTACTGACCTTATAAAATAAGGAGCCAGTGATTGTCCTCTATGTCTTTGTAAAGTAGAATAGGTAAATCGCCGCTGGCAAAAAGCACCTTCAACTCCTAAATTGTTCAGACATGTTAGGAATGGGAGAATAACAGCTTTCATAGACAGATGGAGCTATAATGCTGATCATGCCATCTAAGATAGACGCCTTGCATGTTTTTTTATCTCAGATTCTGTTTCAGTCTACAATAACCACAATTTAATGCATCTTAATATAGTAGCTTTTTCCTAAAGCAACACTGTTTTCTTTCCAGTTGTAATATGGTCGCAGTGGGAAAACAAAGTATACACAATTTTAGATTTCCAACTAATACAAAATATAACAGAAGATTTTGTTGACCAATATCTAAAGGTGAGAACTATATTATAGTATGGTGTTATTAGGAAGGTCATAAAATCCTGCGCTTTACTTACTAAAATGAGATTTTATTGTTCTTGGCACCCAGGTGTTGTTTCTATACACTCAATGGGGGTGATTTACTAACCTAAACACACACACACCAGGTGTGTGTGATTTTCACACAGCAAAACGTATTTATCAACCAAAAAGTCTCTAAAAGCATATTTCCACTAATGCCATATATGGAAAAATCATGCACATGATGCATATATAATGCTGCTTCACAGTTTAGACAAAAATGGTTAGCTCATGCATTTACATTCCTTGCATTCATCAACGCAAGCAACACAACATAGAGCTAATTTACCCAACATCACCTTGGAATTAATTCAGGGCTTTGCACAACACACCTGCTGGGTGTGTACACATTACAAAGGTGTTTAGATTCCACCCATAGATCATGCTGGGAGGGAACACACTGCAGAGGTGTATACACGTTCGTGGTGTGTTTATAAGGTTAGTAAATCAACCCCAATATGTCAGTGGTGAAATATTTTCTTTATATGCCAATGATTTGAGCAGGTGCATTAGTATCTCTTTTTGAACACAGAACAATTGTGCTTGCATCCAATATATTGACAATTATCTAGTAATGTCTATGGAACTTTCCAGAATCCTGACAGTGCTGACCTTATTACCAATCTAAGCTGAAAAATGCAGTTAGAACAGGGTTAAAAAAAACAGTTACACGCTCTCTGATGAGCAGGTAACAGAGGCCATCATATCACTCTGCTGAAATTTTAGATGAAAGGTTTAAGGTTGCCGCCTGATCTAGAAGGCAGTGGAGGAAATTACTGTGGACTTAAGGTATGTGGCAACATCTGTGGTGTATCTCTTGGGGAACCGTAAGATCTTTACAAACTGTTGTTATATATGTAGAAGCATCTGAGGGTCAAAAGCAAACTAATGAATAACATGCAGAGGCCCTGATCCAGTGATGATAATATCATTGACATATGTATATTGTCATTATTCATAACATCATATATACTTATTAAAGCAAAGGTATTCTTTAGATTTTTAGTGAATATACGTGATTTATGGTGACTTGATGTTTTCCACAGATCACTAATTTGTTTATGATGATGTGACACCCCAAGGCTGAGCACCATGTTATTAATATACTGTAATTCATGCTTGTTCTAACACAGAAGTCACATAAGGAGTCAAAATAACCCAACCCCACTAATCCTGGTGATCGATACACAAATCTACCTGCAATAAAAATCACAGGTTTAGAACCACCATATTTAAAGTAGAGTAGAGTTAAAGTAGAGTTAAACCAACTGGACTAACTTACTACTCCTTTGGGTCCAGTGATTACGATTAAAGAGGGCTTATGTTGATTCATGTCAGGCTTTTGTTCATGTCAGATTGGTTTTAAAATAAGGAGGTCCCCACATATCCCATATGTGTGAATGAGTAAAAGGTATATATTTTTCATTCACAGAAAAAAAACACCCACACCTTAGAAAAAGCAATTTTTTTTTTTAAAAAGCAAATCTAAACAAAGTGCACACAGTCAATCATGTTGTCCAGCGATGTAGATCTAGTGCCAATCACCATGAGCGACAATACTTGGTCAAATACATCATTCGATCCCAACTGGCTTACCTAAAATGTGAAACCAGCTGGCAGGAAGCTGTCATTTAGTGGGGATATTGATACTGCCACATGCATGACTTTCGGCTGCAGCAGCTGGAGGTTCAGGCAAGCGGGCAATCTGGCCAAGTCTTAGTTCAGGTCAGATTGAACTCATGGTCGACCTAAGCCTAAAGCTCATCCCTAGTGACCTGTCATATTTGCACAGTTATTCTGACTGATGGCACAGTTTGCACCATGCTGCAAATGAGTGGCTACACATGTACCACATATCATAAGGGAAGGCAGAGACACCGGCACTCCAGAGTGAAAAGCAAACCGTCTATTTATTGACGTGCAGCATAACAGGTATTGCAACGAACGTCCTCAGTATGCTGTTAGCTGAGGAAGGGGATCCTGTGCGACCCCGAAACATTTGTTGCAATACCAGTTATGCTGCACATCAATAAATGGATGGTTTGCTTTTCACTCTGGAGTGCCGGTGTCTCTGCCTTTCCTTAAAGGTATGACGATTGCCACCTGTTGCACCCACTTTCTCAAAAGGGATCTTGCGGTCAGGAGTGCGATGGGACCATGGACTTTCTGACATATCATAAGGAGCTGCATAAGTGCTGTTCATTTTCTGAAATTGCAATGGAGTTGTTATATGACCAGTTTTTTATGCAAATAGCATTAAGTGCTTCTTTAAATCCTTAGATCAATTTCTGTGTCTTGGGGCAATTATACTGTGAGCTCCACCGCGGTTAAATAACGCTTGACTGCATAGTGTTAATGCACTGTATTCATTTTTGTTATATACAGCATTATTTTATCAAGCTAAAATTAGCAGTAAAAATTGGTTTAATAAATTCAGAGAATGTATTTGCTTTTAGAATTTTTAACTAAAGATAATATAAGCTCAAAATTGGTGTAAGCTTCTTTTCTGCATGTATTAATAAGACGATACAAGGAGTATGTGGACAGAAGCATGAAGAAGTGATATCCTACATGATGTGAGATTCATACCTTACACAGAGAAGATAATTTACTATTTAATCAAGAAGCTACAAGTAAATCTATTCTTTCATTTCTAATTAAATCAGAACGAAAGGTGGGTACACACTGCACATCTCTTCATCATCAACTAGCATTTTCTAGTATATGGGAAAAACTTTTTTTTTTCCTCTCATCATGAATTGTCTGATATAATAGGTCCACACAACAGGCACATTCGAAATCGAAAATTAAGTGGATTGAAGGGGGTGCTTTGTGGTCACATTAAATGGCTTCAGGTGTGAAACCCTTGTTGTCAAGAGCATAGCATTGAATGTATAGCTCCTTTCAGGTTGTTCCTTCTGTCCTCTATGAGGGGAGACAAGGACGCAGGGGGCACTCAAAAAGCAAGTTGTTTGTCAGGCTGTGAATGAGGGAAGCTATTAAGTCTCTCCCTTGTGTTACTGGTAAGGGGTACAGATTGCACTGACACAAACATATTTGGTCACAATAGTCAGGAAGAGAAAGAGACTGAGAATAAGATGTACAGAGAGATGTCTGGATGTAAGGCTAGGCCAATTGTTCATTGTGGAATAATGTGTTTCAAGAGTGAAAAGGGTTCATAGACAATTTTCATCCATACCCAAGATGAGAGATGCCTCATTCTTTTTAAAGCTTCTGTATCGCACCTGTCCCACAGAGAACAGAATTGAAGTAAAGGCACATTTAAATGAAATTCTCATGAACATGTGTACATAAAAGCTGTAGATTAGTATAAACAAAAATCCAGTTATACTTTTTTTAGAGGCAATTAACTATATTCAGTTATATGGTCAGTAATAGAGCACATATAACATTTTTTTTTCTAAAACAAAAAGAAGAATCATCTGTTAGGATAAATAAGTACTTGAATACAGGGGGTGGATAAAAAAATGTAAACATTCTAAATCAAAGGCCTAATAAGGAGCAAGTCTATCCTTTGATTTCAGAACAGCTTTAATGCCTCTTGGAAAGCTGTTATATGGATCATGATATGTGTGTAGTGAGATTGTTTACCTTACAGTTCTTTGAGGAGTGAAGGTGGTGAAAATGTATTTCACATGCACAGCACCAGAATTTCCAATAAGGACTCTGTGATGTTTAAATCTGGTGATTGCAGAGGCTATGCAAGATGCTTCATCCCTATGGTTCTGAAACCACTACTGAATTTGTTATGAAGTGATGTTGCAGAAGTTGTCATCCTAAAATATGGAAGCATCATAAAGGAAAAATGTTTGCCTCATACGATGTACCTGGTTCTGGAATACTTTCACCATGAGATGATTATGCAAAACAATCATCATTATGAAATACACTTAATCGCTGCACATATCACAATAGATATGACTTAACATGTTTAACATTTGGCACAGGCAATGCAGAATAAACGAATACCTTTTCTAAATGTAAGCCTGTTTGAACATAGTAAACAGAATATAAAACCATCAGTGTTTCAAAAAAATTCATTTTTTTAATGTTGCCCAGGGTATGTCAAGATTGGGTTTATATTGTGGTAATTCTGAAGGATTTACTTTTGTGGCATTTAGCATCAATTCCTGTAGATTTTCAGTTGTGATAACCAATTCTCCTTGCTAAAGGTGTTTCTTCATCATTTTGTATACTGTCATTATTTTCATTTATTACAGGTATTTATAGAGCGCTGACAATTAATGCAGCACGTTACATACTGCACATTCGCAACAGTCCCTGCCTCCAAGGGGCTTACAATCTAAGGTCCCTATCTCACATGCATACATACAAGGGCCAAGTTAGACAGGAGCCAATTAATGGGAGGAAACCCAAACAAGAACAGGAGAACATGCAAACTCCTGTCTGGGATTTGAACCAGGGACCCCCAGTGCCGCAATTTAGAAATGTTAACCACTACACCACTGTGCTGCCCAACATATGCTACTACCTGGCAATCAATCTAGTATGACCCACCTTTTGGTATTTGGAACTGTAATAAGGAGCCATATTCAATAAAGAGTGAAAATAGTTGCATGTTAATTCCTAAGTGCAGTAATTTAAAAACAATCAATCACAATTTTCTCTGCTTAATTTAGACTAAGATATGATACATTTTGGTTGTTTGCTATGGGTTCCTGCACTTAAGAAGTAACACTTTGAATAAAATAAGCATTGACTCCTAAGCCCTGCTCCATATAAACCATGGTTTCCATACACTGCACTGAGAATGGCCAACGGGCCTAAAAGAGCTGTATGCATTTTGGAATTAAGGGTTGTATATTACTTGGCGGTATCTGTGTTGTAAATCAGCAGCATTGTTGGTGCAGGGGCATAGATCTGCATGGTTCCACCAACCATCCTAAAGTAAGGGGAATTTTTTTTTTTTTTTTAATTTGTAATACAGATATGAAAGCAAGTCATGCAGATACTCTCTCTTTAAAGAAAATAATCCACTGTGCTCCTGCTGATGAGCAACCCAGTCCTTGCATTTCAGTTTATTTTGCTGTGCCTTTATGTGATTGGACAATGAAGAAGCAGCACACTGATGAGGTCATACCTGTAATCTCCCCTCCTTTAATTATGTTCCCTGTAATTGATATGAGTCTAGGTTGAATCAGAATGCTGACCTTCTCTCTCCCACGCTAAAGGCTTCTTAGCACTGAATTACACGAAAGTAATTTTTAATTCATATGCAGATACTTATGTTAGTTCTATGTAAAGATAAATTTAGTGATTTTAATGAACATATAATTGGATCAAATTGTGTGTTTTTTTAAATATCTGCCTGTTTTAATGGAAGCTTGGTGCATAGCAGCAAACTAGCAAATAGCTTGCTCTGGTTTGATTTCATTTATAGTTGTGTTCATTATTCTAGGTCATAAGCTCATTTTACAGGAGATAGTAATGCATTTAATTACTCTTTGATTTTTTTTACATGCTGCTCTTTGAATATGTGTCTCTTTCTTTCAATTTGAGTTGGCTGAACACAGGGTTGTCAAATGGACAAAGGTACCCTCTTTTTCTTTTCAAAATCCCTGTCTACAGATGTTAAAATGTGGGTGAGTCTGGAAAATCAATTCTGGCCATTCTTAAGGTGAAATTATAGGCATAACCCATGCTGCTGTAAGGACTTACCTTATGTGATGCCAATTGATCCAAACAGCTTCTTCCTAAAGGTGCCCATACACTTTACAACCATCGCAAGACATTAGTCTTGCGATGGTTGTAAAGTAATTTAAAAAATGTACAATCTGCCCATCTTGGACAGGCAGATCGTACTTGCGATCATCGCAAGCCCGCCACCTGAGAGGGGGGGCTTCTGATGACCGCAATGCTGAACGGGCAGTGTGCGTTTGGGCACACCAGCCCGTTCGGCATTTGTCTCCCGAGCATCATTCAAACCAGCCGAAAATCGTAAGATTTTCGGCTGGTTTTCTAGCATGCACCTTATAGCATGCACCTTATACAAAAGACATGCAACCGTACAGTAGAAACGGTTGCACACCTTCATTCACACTGCACGATTCCCGTACGATCACGGGATTTCCCGCGATTCTCGTACGAGAATCGTGCAGTGTATGGGCACCTTTACACTAATTTTCCACAGTATCTTCCAACACTGGTGCTGGTCTTCTCTGATCCAGCGCAGACTCCTCGTGTACCACAGGGTATGCCCGGCGTGCAAGCTGGCTATGTCCATTCAGTGTCAGTGTTGCACTCCTCCTCTCCCCTGTGGTGATTTGGACTGCACATGCGCCCGCCCACACTTCCTCCTTCACAGCGTTCCTGAGCCAGGACTTCTAAAGCCAGGAGCGGGCAGCTCTGACAAAGGTAAGCTAGTCGGTATTTGCCAACTCTTTTTGTTAGTTTTTCTTTAATGTTGGGGCATATATCTACTGCTTACTAGACTTTAATAGACCTTAATACTACTTTAAGACTAAAAACAAGAGACTGTCAAATGAATGGTACACGGAGCTGGACACTGCCCTGGGGGACAAGTACCAATGCAGAAAAAAAAAAAAAGTGACAAGTACCATTTAGCAAGGAGATGGTCCTCCTTTTTATTCGGCTTTGAGGGCAACATTGGATATCTATCTATCTATCTATCTATCTATCTATCTATCTATCTATCTATCTATCTTGCCTGTCGCTTGTTCAAAGTAACTTTTTATTGCTCTAAAACTGCTTCTCCAATTTGACATCTTTGCAACCAGAGACTGAGATGCTACTGCTGATAACATGATTGTAGCATAGAGATACATTTTATTTCACAATTCAGTGATATGACCTGTTAAATCTTTATCTGCTTGCTCAATTTCCATATCCTTCAGCTTCACTATCTTTAATCTAAGGCAATTCAAAGGTGTTGGTATCAGCCACAAACATTTATGTTGAGCTAGAAAAAAAAAACAAGAAAACTAAACATAAAAAATATCTTGGTAACAATTTAAAATAGTATTACTTAACAACAGCATCATATTAAATTATATGATTACAGTACAAATGAAACAAAGTATAAAGAACTACAGAAAAATGTAACAGAGAGAGATAACAAAATAATACAGCTCAATCATACTTGTGCTGCCAATAATCTGCAAAGGCTAGTGCAAGAAAGTAATCCTTCATGTTGTCCTTTATAAGGTCCCCACACACCTTACGATAATCGTACAATAATCGCAGGAAATCCCGCGATCGTACAATTATCGTAAGGTGTGTGGAAGCCCTGCGACCTCTACTACTGTAAGGTCGCACGACTTTAAACTTAAGAACATGTTTCAAAACCCGCCAAGCATCGTACGATGTTCGGCGGGTCTGTAGCATGTTCGTAAGATAAAAGCCAGACGGGCCGGTGTGCGCAAGCGCACACTGCCCGTTTGGCATTGCGGTCATCGGAAGCCCGCCCCTCAGGGGGCGTGGCTTGTCATCATCGCAAGTACGATCTGCCTATGCAAGATAGGCAGATCGTACATTGTTTTAAGTACCTTACAACCATCGCAAGACAAAAGACATAAGGCCCCTTTCACACAAGCTCCTCTCAGTTCTGATCAGCAGGGTATCCATGCACAAATGGACGTGCATGTTCGGGACGGATGTCTGCATTGTGTCTGCATTGTGACATCCGTGTCTGTCCAGTTTTTTCCTCCATTGCAAACTGAGCTTACCCATGTCCATTTAGATTCGGCTGTCCATAGACTAACATTAGGCTTCCAATCATATCTGCCTGAAAAACTGACAGATTGACATGATTGGACTGCCCATCTGAAAGGACTCTTTCAGCTGGCCATACACCTTACAATTATCTGCAGATTTTCTGTGGTCAGATGGAAAAGGTGCAACAGATTCCTCCATCTACACTTAACTGTGTGGATGGAGTAATCTTCACCTGGGCCAATCTGTTGCACTTTTTCCATCTGACCACAGAAAATCTGCAGATAATTGTAAGGTGTATGTTCACCTTAAGAGTCTCACCTTGCTAGTCTCCTCTCTCTGGCCAGTTAATCCTGTTACACACACACACATTCTAGGTACACAATTAGATGGCCTGTTAATTAACACCTTCACAGATTGGGCCTCACTCATTCTAGTAAGCAAAGTACCCCCACCAACCAGAAAATCCACTCCATGAGGAAACAGCTATTCCAACATTGCCATCTGCTCTGTAGAAGGATGATTTATTTTCTCTTTTTTAACATTTAAATACACAACTTAAATAAGGTGTGCTTAGACAGTTCTTGATCTACTCTGCTATGAAGTTAAAGTTCCTAAATATCACTTTACAAAAAAGGTTTGAAGGAATTGTTTTCTCCTTTTTTTAATGTATACTGTACATTACACCTCCTTGGTGGTGCTGGATCAATACTGTATTGTATGTTTATATATACTGTTACAAATTGTTTACCAATATAATATTATTGTGAAGACAGGTAGCCAAACTCTTGTGTCTTTCAAAGGTAAAAAATATTATCTATTTAACACTGTAATAACACTGCCTTCTTTAAGTTCTTTAAGTAGATGGATGGCAGCTAGAGACTGTGCAGTCCTTTATGATGTTGTACAGGACAGGAAGTTCAAGGAAGCCGAGCTGTTAGTGTTGGAGCCAGCTATTTGTAAACATGATGATTGTTAGTGTTTTGGCAAAAATATAAAGAAATACATTGCTTTGCAATGTATTTTTGTTTGATCTGGCTTCATTGTTAAAAAAAAACTTTGAGCATTTATACTCCTAGATAATTGCAGGCTTTTTATTCTTTGCATACCTCATTTTTCTTTTCCTCCCCAGTCTTCTAACAGTGGCCATTTTTACTACGGGCAGGTTATTATATCTTCTTTACTTCCTGGAGTTCTGTCACATGTGACTAGGACCATGACCATGCACATCATCTCAGGAGAGGAAAATGCCTTCCTCTAAAATCTCATGAGATTACAGATGAGATTTCTCAGCAATGTTCTGCTGATGTAACCTTCCCAGGATGCAACACTTGGGCACGATTACATTACAGCCCAAGAGAACCAGGAAGTGAATATACTGTATTTGTAAATAAATGAACAATATGTTTGTTTAGCTAATGAACGTAAGATTATTTTTTATCAGCATACAGAGGGAACAAATTAGCATAACTGTATATTTTTCACATGATTGCAATCACTAAAAATTCTAATAAAATTGCTTCTGCAGTGAACATAAATGTCATCTTGATCATCATAGTGCAAGAAAGTAATCCTTCATGTTGTCCTTTATAAGGTCCCCACACACCTTACGATAATCGTACAATAATCGCAGGAAATCCCGCGATCGTACAATTATCGTAAGGTGTGTGGAAGCCCTGCGACCTCTACTACTGTAAGGTCGCACGACTTTAAACTTAAGAACATGTTTCAAAACCCGCCAAGCATCGTACGATGTTCGGCGGGTCTGTAGCATGTTCGTAAGATAAAAGCCAGACGGGCCGGTGTGCGCAAGCGCACACTGCCCGTTTGGCATTGCGGTCATCGGAAGCCCGCCCCTCAGGGGGCGTGGCTTGTCATCATCGCAAGTACGATCTGCCTATGCAAGATAGGCAGATCGTACATTGTTTTAAGTACCTTACAACCATCGCAAGACAAAAGACATAAGGCCCCTTTCACACAAGCTCCTCTCAGTTCTGATCAGCAGGGTATCCATGCACAAATGGACGTGCATGTTCGGGACGGATGTCTGCATTGTGTCTGCATTGTGACATCCGTGTCTGTCCAGTTTTTTCCTCCATTGCAAACTGAGCTTACCCATGTCCATTTAGATTCGGCTGTCCATAGACTAACATTAGGCTTCCAATCATATCTGCCTGAAAAACTGACAGATTGACATGATTGGACTGCCCATCTGAAAGGACTCTTTCAGCTGGCCATACACCTTACAATTATCTGCAGATTTTCTGTGGTCAGATGGAAAAGGTGCAACAGATTCCTCCATCTACACTTAACTGTGTGGATGGAGTAATCTTCACCTGGGCCAATCTGTTGCACTTTTTCCATCTGACCACAGAAAATCTGCAAATAATTGTAAGGTGTATGTTCACCTTAAGAGTCTCACCTTGCTAGTCTCCTCTCTCTGGCCAGTTAATCCTGTTACACACACACACATTCTAGGTACACAATTAGATGGCCTGTTAATTAACACCTTCACAGATTGGGCCTCACTCATTCTAGTAAGCAAAGTACCCCCACCAACCAGAAAATCCACTCCATGAGGAAACAGCTATTCCAACATTGCCATCTGCTCTGTAGAAGGATGATTTATTTTCTCTTTTTTAACATTTAAATACACAACTTAAATAAGGTGTGCTTAGACAGTTCTTGATCTACTCTGCTATGAAGTTAAAGTTCCTAAATATCACTTTACAAAAAAGGTTTGAAGGAATTGTTTTCTCCTTTTTTTAATGTATACTGTACATTACACCTCCTTGGTGGTGCTGGATCAATACTGTATTGTATGTTTATATATACTGTTACAAATTGTTTACCAATATAATATTATTGTGAAGACAGGTAGCCAAACTCTTGTGTCTTTCAAAGGTAAAAAATATTATCTATTTAACACTGTAATAACACTGCCTTCTTTAAGTTCTTTAAGTAGATGGATGGCAGCTAGAGACTGTGCAGTCCTTTATGATGTTGTACAGGACAGGAAGTTCAAGGAAGCCGAGCTGTTAGTGTTGGAGCCAGCTATTTGTAAACATGATGATTGTTAGTGTTTTGGCAAAAATATAAAGAAATACATTGCTTTGCAATGTATTTTTGTTTGATCTGGCTTCATTGTTAAAAAAAAACTTTGAGCATTTATACTCCTAGATAATTGCAGGCTTTTTATTCTTTGCATACCTCATTTTTCTTTTCCTCCCCAGTCTTCTAACAGTGGCCATTTTTACTACGGGCAGGTTATTATATCTTCTTTACTTCCTGGAGTTCTGTCACATGTGACTAGGACCATGACCATGCACATCATCTCAGGAGAGGAAAATGCCTTCCTCTAAAATCTCATGAGATTACAGATGAGATTTCTCAGCAATGTTCTGCTGATGTAACCTTCCCAGGATGCAACACTTGGGCACGATTACATTACAGCCCAAGAGAACCAGGAAGTGAATATACTGTATTTGTAAATAAATGAACAATATGTTTGTTTAGCTAATGAACGTAAGATTATTTTTTATCAGCATACAGAGGGAACAAATTAGCATAACTGTATATTTTTCACATGATTGCAATCACTAAAAATTCTAATAAAATTGCTTCTGCAGTGAACATAAATGTCATCTTGATCATCTAACATTATTGTTGTGACCTGGGGATAATCTGCAGAGAACATTTTTTAATTTATTTTTAGGGTTAATATATATGTGTATGTGTGTAAACAAATAAATACACTTTGTATAGTTATTTATTTATTTTCTATGCTTTTACACTTTTTTATTTTAACTTTTTAATTTTATGCCGCTGTTCAGCAGCAGATCATTTCTAATAGTGACCTATTGCTGACTGTAATCAGCCAGCAATATATCTCCATAGCAGTGATCTACATAGCAGTGATTTGGACAGAGCTGTAACAGATCTGTCCCGACTTTGTGGAAGTGCCATGACATCACTCATGACGTCACTTTTCTCTTGATGTAAACACAACACGGAAATGTTGTGTCTACATTTGCTCTTCGGAGTGAGTTGTAGGGGGCATTGAAAGACCAGCAGTTGATTTTTTCAGCTCCTGGGCTTAATGCTGGACCCAGGCTGTCACAGACAACCAGTGATTCCAGTGTAGTTTTGGCAGGGGCCCGCCAGAGCTACTGAGAACAGAAGTGTTATGAAATGGCACTGGGGTCAATAGGCTCTATCCTGTGTGGTCCAGCAAGCATAGACAGGGACATTACATCTCCTTTATAGAACACTGGATATATTTGTTGTTGCCTGGGAAGAATGCAGGATGGGATACACTGCCTGTCCTGTGCCATGGGGTTGCCTGACACCTCTACCCCCTCTTCCTCAATCTCATCTGGTGACTGGTAAGAGTCACACGCCTCCCCCAAGTCTCCCCTAAGTACCCCGTGGGCCAACAAAATGGCCAGGCAGAATGCTGCCATGCTCATTTGCAGCTAGTATGCCTGAAGGACATGAGTCACATAGGGCTGGAGATTCTGGCTGCTCTTTAGGGTCAGACAAGGTTGTATGTCATAATTAGGTATCCATGGCTTCCAGGATGCCCTGTGGCAGTCCAGAAGAGTGAGCGTACACTTTAGGTGGTCATTCCCAGTGCTTGTCTGACTGAAATGCAGCAGCAATACAAGCCATCTGCCAATCACCTGATGTTCAATACACTCATGTACTGGATCTTGATGTTAGCCATGCTGCAGCGGGTCCTCAACAAATATTTTTGCAAGTATGGGATGAGGACAGGCTCTGGGGATATGGGGTTCTTATCACCACATCAGTGGCTCCAGATTCAGGACACATTTACTATTTAGTCACTGTTTCGAAAGGCAGCCAGAATGGTGAGCTGAAATGAGGTGGAGATAAGAGACATGATCCTTATGATGTTTCTGGTGGAGTACACAGTTTGTAGTTAAACAGACAGGGCCTTGAAGGCAAAGCAGCAGGAGAAAGAGGGGAATTTCATGTTGTCTCAAAGCCAGGGATAATTTTTCAACTGACCTAGGAGGTGGGTTGGCATGAGGACATGGCATGGGCTTCCGGGGATATGTTTTTCCCCTTCCAAAACTTGGAAGTTGTACATGAGTGCGGAGTCAGCACAATGTTTTGCTGGCTTTTCTCTGAGAAACCAAAACGTTTTGTACCTCCTGTTCAGTATACTCCAAGTGTTTAAATACTGTTTATAGACAGACGTACTGTTTATGGAGTCTGTACAATATTTATTTCTTTATTCTGTGAAATGAATATACTCTTATTTTGATGTTTTTGGCTACAAACTATGCTGTGTGTCATTTAGAAATTGTGGCCTATTCCAAGTGTTTAAACACTATTTATGGAGTCTGTGCAGCGTTTTGTTCTTTTTAGTGTGAAATATATACACTTTAATGTTGTTTTTTGGCTGAAAGCTGTATGCCATGTGTCCTTTTGAAAAGGATTTTGTTTATTGTATTATGGTATTGTCTATTATATTTTTAATTGGGAAAAAAGCATTCCTTCACCAATGGATATATTCTGAACTACCTTCTTTAACTCCCTTTCTGAGAAAGTTGATGTTCGTATTTCAAAATGATTGGACTGAGACAATGCTCAGCAAGGATACCCAAACCCAAAAGTTTTTTATGTATGGGAATAATTTATTGACTCTTTACTGACTATTACAAAATGAAAAAGGATGCAATCTTTTATCTTGACACCATAGTATAAAGAGGATGATTTCTAATTATCCCCCAATAGTTATAGATAAATAGAAGAAGAAGGTATTTATTCCCTACAGGTTTGTCCCTGTAAAAATAAGTTGTATTGTATTTACTATTTCAGAAAATTTGGGATATAGGTGTATGTTCAGCTGTATACTTTAAGATTTAATTTTTTTGTTTTTTTTCTCTTGGATGTGCTAACATATGTTGATTTTTTCATATTGTTTCTGTTTATGCAGAGTAAATACTGTTTATGCAGTCTGTACAATATTTAGTCCTTTTTCTGTGAAATATGTAGTTTTTTGTGCTAAAAAGCTTCATGCTGTGTGTCCTTTTGAATATACGGCCTACTCTGAGTGTTTAAAATACTGTCTATGGGGCCTATACAATAATTTTAGCGGTTGTCTCTGAAGTAATGCACTGTTATTTTAATTTCAACATAAAAACTGTCTCATCTCATTGCAGCCCAATTAAGCTGCTTATATACTCTTCAGCCATTCTGCTTTATGTTTGCTATTGTCTATAGAGAGACATATAATTAATACTGAAACATATTGAAACATGGTGATAGTATAAGTGCCTTATGAGCAGTGTAAGTAGCATGCCTTACGGAAGAATAACAGTTGCACGATAAAACCTCGAAAAACGGAAGAGACATATGAGCTGAGCACACCCATGAGGATGTGGTGCAACAACAACATCAATTGCAAAGACCATGTATGGGACATCAAAGAGATTAACCATGGGTAAATAGGACCAGAAAATGGTATATAAAACAAAGAGAAAGAAAGAAAAAAAAAGTTTTAAAAAAGCCACTTTTTTCCTACAGAGCAAAGCAAATCAGGTAGTGGCTCCGCTAAGCCAGGGTAATGAGCTGTGACGTGTGGCAGTTTACAGGTCCTCGGCTGGCTATAGTGGCGAGTTGTACTGAAGATAAGAACAAACATGGGCATGACAACAGCAATAAAGAAAAAAGAAAATAATAAAAAAAGACAAAGGGTGACCTTCTTGAATCTGGCGGCTCTGGGGGAGTAATACACAGTATTGGAGAACTGGGTAGAAAATTTAGGCGGTCAAACGGGGTTGATAGAGTCGTGGCGCGGGAGTATCCGGATCCATCAGATGAGGAGTCGGTTCCCTCTGCTGTCATTACGTTGGATTCAGTTAATGACCTGTAAATTTGCCTTAGTAGAAAAATGTATTAAAAAATAAAATAAAAATGAATCTACCCAAAAATGTTGCAGGAAAAAAAATATATATACTGTGTGTATGTATATATA
>NW_017306534.1:1281293-1281978 GCF_000935625.1 Nanorana parkeri
TATATTTGTACATGCCCACAGATACAAATTCTAGTTGTATCTCGCTAAAAGAAGCATACTCCTTTTTGGTTCATATATCATGAGACTGTCAGGTGTGAAAGCAAATAAATGGCTTATGTTTATCTAAGCTACGCTGTGCCTTTCTCCAAAAGATTCACTTCATGTAGCTTTATTCAGCCATAAATAAATTGACCAAGTCAGGGCCTGCAGCTGATAATGAAATGCTGTCGGAAGCGGATTCTCTGCGTTTAGATTCTAACCTCCTTTTATCAGCCTCTGATTGGGAAAAACCCTTTTGCAAAAGATGAAGTAGGTAGGAATCAGAATAAATGGATCCTATTAAAACCAGCAATGCATCACCTGCCTGATAAAGTGATTAATATACAGCTTTGGATGGTGATTGATTAAACTCTTTAATCAAAGAGCTAAACTGACTTAATATTGATAGTTTTGGAGTGCTCAGACAATATATTTTCTTTTGCAATTGCTCAGTGGTTCTTTTGCCTGCATTCATTCTCCAGCCAGTTCGACTATTGGACTGCTCATGGGGAAATAGTTTCAGGCAGGCAATAAATAACTTATCAATTGAGAGTAAGTCCGTCAACAATCTGTTGACTTTCATGCAATTTCTTGCACCACTGTACTTACGGGCATGAAAAAGCAGCCAAGCAAAATATATACATAT
>NW_017306534.1:1282109-1322977 GCF_000935625.1 Nanorana parkeri
TATATATATATATACAAACACACACAACACACAGTGTGTGTGGATATATCTATATATACCATATATATACATACATGTTTAAACCATTCTTTTGATCTGTAGATGTCCCATAATTTTTTAGTCTATGACATGCACTCTCTGTAGTGTACTTTTGCTACAAATGAATAAAGTGTACTCAACACCTCCCACTATTTTACACCTTTATCAATCTGAAGCTGGATTTTAAAGCCTAATGAGACATTCTGCAATATATTACTGCATTTCAGTCAGACAAATAAATATGCTGCTTTTTTATTTTTTTTAGTTGCCATGTGCTACAGTGAGTATTAAGATAGCCTTGGAGAGTCAGACCACTGCTCTCAAAAAAAGAAAGTGGCCCGGATCTCCAGCAATCCGACTTACCCCCTTGCACACTGCTTCAATCAACAGTGCTGCTCAGAAAACTGGAGTGCCCTTCATTGAAGCCATGTAGAGGGGAGCGTGTCATACTGCTGGAGAGCAGTGGTCCAACACTCCAATGTACTTCTAGCACAGGAAAGTACTGAAGCTATTGAATCAATTTAACAGCCAGGTAAGTATCATTTTCATTTTACAATTCTGGTGCTTTTCTTTAGAAGATTGTTGCAGGTGTCACCAGCACACCAGTGATTGGCAGTACGGTCCGTGCTGGGTGAGCCCTTCCCCCTGCCTGCCCCAGCATTGCCCGGCCCCCACCCAACCCGGTCACGGAGCTATGTGTGGAGGAGGGAGGGAGGAGGGAGGAGACAGGGAGGAGCCTGCCTCTCCCCCAATTGCTCATCACTGGTGAGGCATCGAGATCGATGTCCTCATTGTTTTTTTTTATTGCACAGCTTGGACCATAGGCATTTTGCTATTGGTCCAAACCATCCACAGAGCTCAGGCCCCTAACACAAAGTAGAGGCTGTTAAAGCTCTTGCCTCACTAGTTAGGTTACAAAAGCAGTGGGGAAGCCCGCTGCTGTGTAACCTAACATAGCTGTCAAAAGCCGGATGCAGCGCCGCCTGTAATTAACAGGCAGCGCTCCATCCATTACAGATTACCCAGCGGGGAGGCTTTCACTGCTGTGTAACCTGTTGAAAGCCAGTCTGAATGGATAAAAAGCTGTCAGCTTCAGACTTGCTCTGCCTCACCTGCCTCCCCTGACCGCTTGTCCCTGCAGCACACCATAAGCACATGGTCATTTCAAGCCTGATGAAGGGGACCCTGTGAAACATTGTTATTTGCTTTGACATGAAGCGACAATAAACAAGACATGTTCTTCACTTTAAATATGGTGTACTGGTGACATCTGTAACAAGTTTCAATACTGGCGGCACCATCTGCGGTCACTTCGAGCACCCTCACTGACAGGGATACTCGGTAAGGAGTGCAGCAGGATTCTGGAATACATGTTTCTTTAGAAGATGTCACACAAAAAAATAGCTTAGAAGTCTGATAAACAAAGCCTTTCATTGACTTATTGCATTATTAATTTTTGGGGGCAGTTATAACACTCACAGTGACGTGTATAATAATGTGGCAAAGATAAGGGCTTTTAAGGTATCAGAAACACCACTGATATAGCACAAAAGTAGGTTATGATTACATCTTTTTTTTAAGGTCCGTGATGCTTGCATCAATGACAAACTTCACCCCTGTGAACAAAAAAGTGAACCATGAAATCACAGCACACTAAAAAAAAAGTGCACGAGGGTGCTTTTGGACGTCCTCCGAAGAGAAAGGGCCACAATCTCCTGACCCCCCGAGGTGCAAGGCTCCTGACAGGGGCAAGGATAACTTTGGTCCACCTACCCGAAGGCCGGCAGACCCCGATCCTCTGGGACCTGCTGAAACAGGTCCCCCAAGTACAAGGTTGGGGGACTCTCCTGAAGAGAGACCCCCCAGTTGGGAGGAGACAGGGGGCCCCAGAAGGGTCACAGAATCTCCTCCCCAACATCAGGAAAGGGCCCCGAAGGTACCCACAGCCTCCGTCTTCTGTCGGTCAAATCCAATCAAAAAAAATGTGCAAGCGTGCATAAAGTGCATAAATAATAGTAAGTGCAAGTGCACCACGCTGACAGACCTTAAGGACTGGAGTGCAAAAATATTGCCCCGGACTAGGCATAAGGCCTGTCCAAGAGGCGTTGTGCAGAAAAAGCATGGAAGTGCCGTGACCTTGTGTCAGTGAATCAGTGTTGGGGTCCCACACCCAAAGTGATTCTCTGGCACCCCTGGGATGCCACCCCCAGGGGGAACAGCACCACGAGCCTCTGCTGCCCCCAAGAACCCTCCGGCCAGACCAAGCAAGCACCCGCCCACATCAGGAGGCCATACACCAAGGCTGTCCTCCCTCTCACAAGAAGCAGCCTCAGCACAAACCTTCACTCCACCGAGTACTAAGTAACCATCCCCCCGAAAGGACGGTTCTTTTCCCCAACGGAAACTGATAAGAACAGATACTACACTTGATCTTAGCCAAAGGGCCGAGAAGCGATATTACATCTTTATTTTATACAAAAATATATAAAAGAAAATTTGTTTGTGCATAATAAAACACTAAAAACAGTGATCCTTCCTTCATATTGTAGCATACAATCAAGACCTCCCTTATAAAGATACCAACGATATTGATAACCGATGTTCCTCAACGTGTTTCTATGATCTCCACAACAGCAGGCTGCCAGCTTGCTGTTGTGGAAATCATAGCAACATTCGAGAGCAAGGACATCTGTGTACCTCAGCTCTTTTCTCCAAATGGCTGCCTAAACTGGTGATTTTCACTTTGGCTTTTATAGATGCACCTCCTTCAAACGATCAAACAAACCTAACAGAGTATCTTCTGCCTTCCTCCTGAAGAAGCCCCTATATTGGGCGCGAAACACATTGAGGAAGATTGGCACCCCTTGATACAATGACATCATGACAATATCACATTTTTTGGACTCTATATGGACTTTGGATAAGTTATTAATATTGTTGGTATCTTTATAAGGGAGGTCTTGATTGTATGCCACAAAATGAAGGAAGGATCACTGTTTTAAGTATTTTATTATGAACAATCAAATTTTCTTTTATATATTTTTGTCTAAAATAAAGATGTAATCTTAACCTACTTTTGTGCTATATCAGTGGTGTGTCTGATACCATAAAAGTCCTTATCTTTGTCGCATTATTATACATTTCCTCTTTGGGTGTGGTATCGCCTTTGCTCCATATTCATCCCCAAGTTCTATATATAACACTCACAGTGACACTGAATAGGTTTCACTTTATTGCCCTGGTACATGAATGGATGCTTCAATAACAGGTCTCTCACACAGGTATATTTTTTTTTTATGACAGATGTCTATTTAACAAATTATTGCATTTTAATGACTCCAGAAGCACTGTTATATGACATAGGAGAGATACATGTATCTTCTTATTTAATCTCCTATACAGAAAATATGATTAGCTGAAGTTACTGGTATTGTTTATGTGCTGATTATTTGGTGGGAAAAAAATCTTCCACGTATGGTTCATTCTCCTTGAAAGTTTTTATGTAGCCTAAAGGTGTATGAGAATCGCGGGAAATCCCGCGAACGTATGAGAATCGTGCAGTGTATGGAAGGCGTGCAAGCGTTTTTACTGTACGGTCGCACGTTTTTTGTCTAAAGAGCATGTTCGAAAACCAGCCGAAACACGCGCACACTGCACGTTCAGCATTGAGGGGGCTTGCGATGATCCCAGGTACGATCTGCCTGTCCAAGATGGGCAGATCGTACGTTTTTTTTTAAGTACTTTACAAGCCTCGCAAGACAAAAGTCTTCCGAGGGTTGTAAAGTGTATGTGCACCTTTATACCAACTTGTGTTATAAAAGCTGCAACTGGCATTAATTTGAAATGACCAATGGTAAAAGGGTATTTAATAGACATGTGCGATTCGGTTCGTTATGAAATTCGTTTTGGACGAATTTTCGGAAATTCGGAGATTCGGATGCATCCGAATTCCGAATTACAGCTAAGACGAATGCAAACGAATCCGTAATTCCCGATTTCCCGAAATTCGTTATTGGAAAAAAAATGCCAAAAGCAAAATGCCATTAGGAAAAAAAAATGACACCATTTTACCTCTGCAACACATCTATGCTTAAAGTACAGACGCTATAGAGTAGCGGGTAGAGAACATGCTTGCCATACCTAAGTTTGCAGGTTCAAATCCCGGCCAAGTCAACTAATATTTAATTTAAAGTTTTTTTTTTTTTCCTTTCCTTTTGAATTTCTCCTAACATTCCTACCAGACCTAAAGGGGCTGGTCTGGTATGAATGTGGGGCTCAGGCTTTTTTTTTTTTAATCTTCTGCAGACTGTAAAAAAAGTCAACAGATGGGCGGAGCGAGCCATGACGTCACGGCTCGCTCCGCCCATTTGACATCCTCAGCTGTCAACTGCTACATATTGCATTCATATATATAATTGATTGCCATTGTGAAGTTCGCTGGTTCAAGTCCAGCCATGGGAGAGTAAAGTTTTTTTTTTCATAAACGAATTTCGGCAGGACTACCGCTAACGAATTTCGGCCAAAACTAATTTAATTTCGGACCCGAAAAACGAAACTAAACTAAACAAATTTTTTTTTTTTTTTCAAAACGAAACTAAACTAAACTAATTTTTTGCTGGTGCACATGTCTAGTATTTAACATGGATACAGTATAATTTCATCTACAATTCCTGAAAAACTCTTGTGACGTGTCACATGGTTTGTTGATTTAGAGGATGAAATTGTATTTAAAATCTGGGTTTTTACATTTCAACCAATCACAGGCTGCCAAAGAGGTTTGCAATTATATGGTGCAACTATGTAGACAGTTTACCTAGCAAGGAGACTGGTAGTAACAACCCATAAAACCTGTTAAAGACTAACTATATAGTAGGCTGTGATCAGAGGAATTGGCCTTGGGAATATAATTGCTTTAACAAGATATCAGTGCAAGTGAGAGTTAAGGAGATCCCCAAGAAATATCTACAAATGAAGATGATCTGAAAATTACTGTAGAGTGTTATCTTTTCTTTCCCAGATACAATTCCACTAAATTTGGCTCAGGAGTGTAGTACGATTATTATCAGATCTAGTATGTGAACCTCCACTTCCTGTCCCTGCTCTTTCTTAATTGACTTGGTGCAAATGGCAGCCCCATAGACTTACATTACAACAACAAATTGCTTTCATAATATAGCAGAATCAGGAAGAATTAAGATAATGGTCACATTGTGCTCCTGACAGTTTTTTTGTTTTGATCTGTATCTGGGAAACGCGGAAGGGTCTTGCATGCCCTTAGTCACATACATATTTGATTACTTAGGAAACAAGTAGAGACAATAGGGTTGATTTACTAAAGACAAATATGTTTTTCAAGGGAATTTGTACTTTGCAAGGGAATTTTCCCTTAGCTGAGTGAATGTGGTGAAAATTCACTGCGCAAGAAATATCCAATCACGTGCAAGGAAAATAAAAAAAATAATTTTTGCTTGTACATCACTGGATGATGTAAGCCAGCAGAGTTTAACCTCATTTACTATGCTAATGGTAAATTCCCTTGCCTTCCCTTTCCTAACCTATTTACACTTAGTAAATGAACCCCACAGAATGCAAACCTGCTTTTCAGCTGTTCCTGGGTAAGGACAGAATGGGGGTAAGTGTAATTGACACACTACATTTCACATTACATATCTCCCACTAATTAATCTGGGAAAGTAACCATAGACTCCATGGGGTTGATTTACTAACCTAAACACACACACACACCAGGTGTGTGTGATTTTCACACAGCAAAATGTATTTATCAACCAAAAAGTCTCTAAAAGCATATTTCCACTAATGCCATATATGGAGAAATCATGCACATGATGCATATATAATGCTGCTTCACAGTTTAGACAAAAATGGTTAGCTCATGCATTTACATTCCTGCATTCATCAACGCAAGCAACATAACATAGAGCTAATTTACACCACATTACCTTGCAATTCATTGCAGGGCTTTGAACAACACACCTGCTGGGTGTGTACACACTACGAAGGTGTTTCGATTCCTCCCATAGATCATGCTGGGAGGGAACACACTACAGAGGTGTATACACGTTTGTGGTGTGTTTAAAAGGTTAGTAAATCAACCCCCATGGCTCACATGCTAAAAGGATCAGTTCATCTATAGTAAAGTACACCACTAACACAATGGGGTCTATTCACAAAGCTGCCGAAGGATCTGGCCGTAGCTTCGGCCGATCCTTCGGCTAGCTTCGGCACCAGGACCCCTTCGGTTCAGGAGAACCGAGGGGGTGCTGTACGGGCTATTCACAATAGCCCATACAGCTCCCGATCACGGCCGAGCGGCTCAGTCGAGCGCTGAGCCGTGCTGAAAGACGAAGCTGGCCGAGCGGCCGGCCATTGGCCGGCCGACAGCCTGCTTCTGACAGCTGGGCGGAGCCAGCCGTGATCTTACGGCTGGCTCCGGCCACTTTCAGAGAGATCAGCGTCCCTGGTTGCTAACCAGGGACACTGATCTCCAAGCATCTGACTCTCCCTGGCGCCCCGGGAGTCTCCTGCTCCCGGCCGCCAAGGAGAAAAACCCCGCTGTGTCTTTTTTCTTTATTCTGACACGGAGCGATGTCAGAATAGAGAAAAAAAAAAAAGTCCCATTCAAAAGCATTGGGACATTACTATTGGCTATTTCTATTGCAATAGCCAATAGTAAACTAGCATTGTACCCGCCCTCTTTTGCAGTTCCCCACCAGGTCCACCAGCAGAGGGCGGGAACAATGCTAGTTTACTATTGGCTATTGCAAATTGAAATAGCCAATAGTAAACTCTCAATGCTTTTGAATGGGAATTTTTTTTTTCTCTATTCTGACATCGCTCGTGCCAGAATGAAGAAAAAAAGACACGGCATTGTTTCTCTCCTTGGCGGGCGGGGGCTCCCGGGGCGCCAGGGAGAGTTTTTAAATTTTTTTAACTTTTTTTTTTTTTACAGCAGCAGAGCCGCCGGACAATAGGAAACTATTGGGCGGAGCTAGCTGTCACTGCTAGCTCTGCACAATCGTTTTCTATTTACTTTTTTCTACTTTTTTCACTCTTTTTCTGTTCTGCTCGGTGCCTCTGAGGGACCGAGCAGAACAGCCGAGCCAAATGCCGCTCGGCGGCATTCGGCTATTCTCTCACTGCTGTTCGGGATCTTTCAGAATAGCCCGAACAGCAGTGTGAAGCCTGCCGGAGGTTCGGCTCAGCCGATCCAGATGTTGGATCGGCTGAGTCGAACTCCTTCTGCACTTTGGGTCAGCCGAACATGCTGAGCATGTTCGGCTGATCCGAAGCAAGCCGATGTACGGCTGATTTCAGCCGATATACGGCTGAAATCAGCCGTACCAGCCTGAAGTGAATAGCCGAACGGTGTTCGGCTCACTTCACTTCTGATCGGTCATTCACTCGGCTGCCCTCGGCAGCTTTGTGAATAGACCCCAATGTATGTGTGGCTTACATCTTTCATGCTGCTATAAAACAAAGTCAAAGGCCAGGAGAGACGTGGAGACCTGTTGTGGATATGTCAGAGTGTGGGTGCAAGTGTAGAGTTGTCAATACAGTAGGCTCTGTCTCATGGCTACTTGATGTTTCCAGAGGAGAATTTTTCACAAATGGTCCTGAGGAGAAATTGGGTTCAGAATATTGACCAAGAAGCTTCTTTCTGAGATATGGAACTAGTGACTAAAGAGAGAGAGAGTGGGGAAGACAGGGAAAAACCATGCAGCAATAGCAGGTCATGTTCTTAACCCCCTGATGGGTTTGAATTGAATGAACATTGCTTACCCCTAGTAGGTTTGAATTGAATGCAGAATGGAATTACTGAAGAATCACAAATACCAAAAGCTCCCAGAAGCTTTCTCTGTGGTTTCGTTTAGCTCTTAAAATAAGCATGTATTTTAAAAATTCTACCTTGGGTGCTGCCACAGCGACGTTGTACTAATTATACTGCAGTATAATATATTTTGCAGTGATATAACACATTATTGTATTCTTTAGTTATTAAATGTTTTTATTCTATCAAGCAGAATATACACTGAGTGGCCAGATTATTATGATCACCCCATCAGTAGTTCGTTGGGCCACCTTTTGCCTTCAATACTGCGGCGATTCTTCTTGGCATTGACTCCATGAGATGTTGAAAGGTGATGCGAAGAATCTGACATCACGCCTGATGAATAGCACTGTCCAGTTCTGTAAGATTTGATGGTTGTGGAACCAGCTGCCTGATGGCTCTTTCAACTTCGTCCCACAAATGCTCAATTGGATTGAGATCTGGTGATTTTGGGGGCCACCTAAGCAAGGTAAAGTCTCCCTCATGTTCTTGAAACCACTCCTGCACAATACGAGCACCGTGGCATGGCGCATTGTCTTGTTGGAAGAAGCCATCTCCATTGGGATACGCCATCAACATGATAGGATGAAGTTGATCAGCAACGATACTTTGGTATGTTGTGCTATTCAGACGTTGTTCCACACGTATTAAAGGGCCCAAATCATGCCAGAAAAACATGCCCCAAACCATAACACTGCCCCCACCAGCTTAAAGGGTTGTACTCATGCATGTGGAGTGCATTCTTTCATGCCGTTTCCTCAAAATTCTCACTCTGCCATCTGCATGATGCAACTGTAAACGTGATTCATCGGACCACATGACTTTTTTCCAATGCTCGACTGTCCAATCGTTGTGCTCCTGTCCGAATTGGAGACGTTTTATCTTGTTAACTGCAGACAGCAAAGGTGTTCGAACAGGCCTTTGGCTTCCATATCCCATACGATGCAGTGTACGGTGAACAGTGCGTTAACAGATAATTTGAGAGGATCCCTGATTAATATCTGCAGTAATTTGATGCACTGTTGCCCTTCTGTTGTCTTGTACCAGTCTTTCCACTCTCCATTCTGCCCTAATATTGATTAGTTGCTGACAGCCACAATTCACACTTTCAGACCCAGATTTTCAGCTGACATTCAAGTCTTTAAACACTTTAACAACAGCTGCTCTTGAACATTACTTTTAAGTTGCATTAGTGAAATAAATGAACTTTGCACGATATTCTAATTATTCGAGTTTCACCTGTATATATATATATACACAACATTTTCCAAGCACACTCCAATCAGTCTGCAAAAAATTAACAATTTGCCTTATAAACAGAGTTTTTAGTTGCAAAACTTCTGCAAAATATTTGGAGGTCACATCAAGGTTCCTCTGTGTAGTATTGTCCTTAAGCTGGCCATACACCTATAGATTATCTGCAGATTTCCTGTGGTCAGATGGAAAAGGTGCAACGGATTCCTCCATCTACGCTAAACTGTGTGGATGGAGGAATCTACCACTGGGCCAAGCTTCAGTATCTTGCTAGTTGACCGCGCTGGCTCTCAAAATAACTGAACAATTCCTGCATCCAATCAGACTGTTCAGGTATTTTGACAGCCAGCGGGGCCGACTAGCAAGATACTGAAGCTTGGCCCAGTGGGAGATTCTTCCATCCACACAGTTTAATGTAGATGGAGGAGTCTGTACCATCTGACCATAGAAAATCTGCAGATAATCTATAGGTGTATGGCCAGCTTAACTCTAATCTAATCACATATAGCAATAGTTATATTGGGTACAGGTATGGAGGTAGCTAATTCCTCCTTAAAGGCACAGGGACACACCAGAACCCCAGAACATCACAATGGCAGCCAAAGCCCCAAGTGTGTCCCCACACCAAATCCAGCAAAATAAAAACATTATAACTGCAAAATCAGTTCATAACTAGCTTTTATTGTATGGTGCACATGAAAGGGCTCTCCACAGTGCAAACACAAACATTTCCTTGCTTACTTACCAGCTAGCCTTCAAAAAGTACATTGTCTAACAATTTGCATTAAAAACAGGGGTTTTAGGTACACACATTTTGCAAAATATGTGGACACCACACTGCCTTGTCAAGGCTCCTCTGTGTAGGGTTTTTTGTTATATATAAAAACTGTATATTGTATATGCTCTGAATTGTGTTTAAGTTGCTGCACAGAATAATAATTCCTTTTTTGAACAATAATTATTCCAATAATAATAATTATTTTTGTCTTGAGCAGTGGTGCAGCCATTTTGACCTTAGAGAAGTAATGCATCATGTATTTACATGGATGGAGGTCAATTAAATAGTATGAACATAAAAGAAAGTATTCCAAAGTAGACATTTGAAGATAATCAAGAACCTATGTAGCATCTCTGGCAAATGTGGGATGGAAAGTGCTTTTTATTTTAAGGACAAACCATTTAATTATTTCATTCTAGCTAAGCTGTGAATCTGCCTCTAAAAATAGGCCATTTTGGCTTTGTTTGATAGGCTAAAAACAATACTTCCAAGTGTATATATTCAGGGCTAACGAGTGATACCATCTGCAGTACTGGAATATTTTCACACTCCTCTCCATTATACAAAACAATAAAGTCTCTCCAGCTGATTTTTCTCATTGTGGGACGCAAATTGCCAATAAAAGACCTCAGGGTGTGAGAAGACACTTATCAAATAGACATTACACATTCTTCCCTCCTAGCTACTCTATGTAGACAAGAAATATAATGCTGAGAGGGAAAGCTACCTGCAAATCAGCCTTTGTGAGCCACTCTAACTAACCCTTTCAAGGCACTACTCTCATTAGGCTAGCCAAAAACACATGGCTAGCCACACACAAAATAAATAAATAAAGGACACAGTACTTAATTAGAGCTTTTCATGTCACTTGTGTCCTTCAGCTGCATTGTGTCAGAGTGACTGAAATCTGTCTTTCTATACTAGGACACAGTTTTTTTTATGATTAAAATACAAGAACCATAAAACTATAAAGAATATGCTGTTAATAATAATAATTACAACAATAATAAAATAATTTCTCAACTGTAACTGTAGAGGAAAATGTATATAGGAAATAGTTGATTAGCATTTTACGTAAGGTTACATTTGCTCAAGTTTGCTTAATTCTAGTGCTGACATTTGCTTCCGCGGTTTACAAATTGTGTTGGACTATTTTAAACCAATTCTGACGCTCCTGAAGGAACTTAACCCTTTTCATTACTCTCCTATGTGCATAGTATGTTCAGTTTGCTAATTATTCTATTTTATTTTATTTGTGGGTAGAAGCCCACACACACTCCAGTAGAAAATATAAACACCACCCCACTAATGTATTTGTCCAGAACCATTTGCAAACTCTTTATTCTACTGTCGGTGATAATTAAATCTCCAATCAAACACTGCAGGGCAACACAGCTAATCACGTAGATACCGATATTTAACTGTTCTTCCATATACATTTTGTATCAATTCTGTTTATTTGGTTTTAAAAATCATGGAACATGGAAAACAGTCCCTCACGTGTTGAAACCAGGTCTACCATAAACGGGCACTAAAGGTTTGGCCACTTGTTTTGGTTGATTTGTTAATACTAAAGCAATCTTCACCTCTTGCAACAACTTACTGGGAAAGATTTTGATGGTTGCCCAGTAGTAATGCTCCTTCAGTTTCTTTTGTGTCATGTTATGGAACTCAAATATCAAAGATATTCCCAAATAAGGGCTAAGCTAATAATATTTATACAGACCTAAGTTAGTATATGAAAGTTAGACTGTGCTAAAGAGTCAGAAAAAAGATGGTTGAAGACAAGCCAAGTGTCAAACCAGCAGGATGGATGCAGTAGCATAATTATTAATTAAGTTATAACTAAAGGCCAGTACCAGAAGGTCCAATATCTGGGTATCAGACCAGTAATGATAAAAAAGGAATCTGATTGAGAGTCATTGGGGGTGATTTACTAACCTAAAGACACACACACACCAGGTGTGTGTGATTTTCACACAGCAAAACGTATTTATCAACCAAAAAGTCTCTAAAAGCATATTTCCACTAATGCCATATATGGAAAAATCATGCACATGATGCATATATAATGCTGCTTCACAGTTTAGACAAAAATGGTTAGCTCATGCATTTACATTCCTGCATTCATCAACGCAAGCAACATAACATAGAGCTAATTTACACCACATTACCTTGCAATTCATTGCAGGGCTTTGAACAACACACCTGCTGGGTGTGTACACACTACAAAGGTGTTTCTATTCCTCCCATAGATCATGCTGGGAGGGAACACACTACAGAGGTGTATACACGTTTGTGGTGTGTTTAAAAGGTTAGTAAATCAACCCCAGTGAGTTAGTAGAGGTGCAATTCATTTAAGCTGGCCATACACCTTACAACCGTGGTTGTAAGGTAATTAAAAAAAACGTACGATCTGCCCATCTTGGACAGGCAGATCGTACTTGCGATCATCACAAGCCTGCCCCACTAAGGGGCGGGCTTCCGATGACTGCAATGCCGCACAGGCAGTGTGCGCTTGAGCACACAGGCCCGTGCGGCATTTGTCTTCTGAGAATGTCACAATCGTACGATTCTCAGCGGGTTTTCAAGCCTGCTCAGGAGACAAAAGATGTGCGACCGTACAGTAGAAACGGTTGCACGCCTTCCATACACCTGCCTATTATCATGTGATCGCGGGATTTCCCGCGATTATCATACGATAATCGACAGGTGTATAGGCACCTATAGAGTCAAATTGTAAAGGTCAGCAATGGGAAAACAGCAAACTAGACACAAAAACACACCTGAAAGAGAAATTATACTCTGCAAAGGGAAGCCAGGCTCAAGTGGCTGGAGCTCTATTAAAGATAAACTGTAGTTGTTATCTCTGAGTATGTTGATGTAGATGGTACTCCCAAGGGCACAAATAATATTTGAACATGCTGCAGGGTACATGCTAAGTGGAAAGCAGGAGCAGGAACATGGGCAGCTGTTGAGGGGTTTACAGACATTGCAGCAAGGTTATAATGAGAAGCCAGCAACCTCCTAATAGATGCTCACCTGCAAGAGACCACCAGGTGACTGACTGACGAAGGAGAATACAGGCAAGTTCTTTATAAATATTGAATGAATGTTTTGTATAAAAATTTGTGTCAATCCAAAACTGTTTTAAAGCATTTGTCATCATGTGAAGAAAAGTGACAGTGTAATAGAGCAGAATACAAAATTAAAATTGATTTTACTTTCTAACTTCATCCTGCAATTAAAGAAAAATCAGTTTTGACTACTTCTCTATTGTAAATATCACATTATTGACACAAATGTAGAATCAGAGCGGTCAGATGGCTGTGCCTATAATGAATGTTGGTATCACCTTGTAACATTAAAGGAGAACTATGAGGTGAGTGATTTTCACCTCAACCTCATAGTTCGAGCCGACGTGTGACAATGAAACTGTCACGCATCGGCTCAATATATCGGGAAGTGAGTGAACACATACCGTCACTTGCTCACTTCTCGATCATGTCCCTGCAGAGAGCCGTGACTGTCCCTCATGTCTCCCTGCAGGGATTCCCCCCTCCCCGCTCCGATCCTCCAGCGCTGACTGGCGGAACGGATGGGGGAGGGGTGGATACAGCTGGCTCTGTCTCTAGATAGGCAGAGCCAGCTGTCAATCATGCAGCTGGGTGGATCTCGACAGTAATGTCGGGACCCGTCCCAGCTGGGGCGGGCTCAGTATACCGCAAGCTGTAGCTCGCGATATACTGAGCTTTGGGTTACGGGAGGATGCTAGTTTATGTCCTCCCGTGACCCTTAGGAGAACTATGGGGAAAAACATTGACCCCATAGTTCTCTTTTAATCCGAACACTGACACTGTTGCTGGAATATTAGTTATTGTATTAGTTTGTACAGCATCTGCACTATCTGCTGCATCATATACAACAGTGGTTCTCAATCTTAGTGAGACCAGGGTCCAGTAAATTGTTCCAAAACCTTCCATGCTCCAAGAGTAAAAAATAAGTTTATATTCATTCAATAGGAGTACACACAGGGCCAGATTTCCCACAAGGCCATCCGAGGCCCAGCCTCGGGGCATCAGGGGGTAGAGGGGGGGCAGGGGTGTGGAATTCCTATTTCCCGACGCCCGAGATATGCAGTTTTAAAGACAAGATGGGTAGTAGTTTTCTACATTTGTGGGGAAGCGGCTGCTTGTTTTGTACTAGTGATCTTGGCAATGTCACAGAGATCACTTGTAGGCAGCCTGCCGGTCTGTCCTCCCCATGCACCCCTACCCAGCTACCTCTCTCCCCACTGACCGCCTCTCTCCAGAAATGGAGATCCTCTCTTCAGAATGGGGAGCGTGAATGTCTGTTCTCCAATCTGCTCCCTGTAAACATGGAGATGGGAGAGCTGAACTCGCAGCCTTCCCATCTCATCTGTCACAGTAGAGCCAGCACATGCTGTGTTAGAACTCCTGTATTGTAAATGACAGGTTTGTGGCTTGTTAGCTTCTGTGTGATAGCAATAAAGTTAGGTGAAAAAAAATAATAAAATAAATTTATAATAACAAATAATAATAATTAAAATAAAAAAGTAGCCTTGGGGCAGCGGAGAGAGTAAATCTGGCCCTGAGTACATACCAGAAGTGTATGGGCATTTCAATAGTCAATACTCTAGTTATTCTGGGTCTTTAAATGAGTTAACATAACATCCAGGCAATTCTTTATTTTAGGAGGAACGTTCTATAGGGGTCTCCTTTTTTAGCATAGAATTCTACACAGCATTTATACATTGCCTTTTTCCCCAGCTGTTACTCTGATTCCTGTTTCTCTGTCCTGCCTCCTCCATACTTCTGTCCAGCTCTGACAGTCCCCACACCCCGCTTACCGCTACCTCAGATACGTACTTCCCTTTCTTTGAACACCATACCTCCTCCACATCTTCTGCCTGATAACCAATCAATGGCCTCCCCTCTTACACAGCTGCATATACTACCTAGGTCTAGGCTACCTAGGTAATAGATGCCATGCTGAGAAGTGATGGTGTCACTGTACTGTCATTCTGCCTGAAAGAAAGAGGCAGCATGACAGGAGGGAGACTGTGGCCCAGGATAGTTAAGAACCACAGATACAGAGGATACCTTTACATGTCACAGAGTAATGAAATACATTACTTCTCATGTCACAGAGCTACTGTCACTAGCACCTTGTTACTTATACTGCTGTTAAAGAGAAGGAAACATCATCATTAAAATTAAATGTGAAGACATGATCAAAAGAGACACCATAAAACATGTCTGGTAGAGTATCCTCTATGAAGGTAGTTGTGTATACTGGCATCACGCTGTGAGGTTGATTTACTAAAGCAACAGAGATTGTTCACTTCTAAAGGGAATGTTCACCATCACTAAGATGAATTAATGAGGTGAAGTTGTGTTAACTTCAATCATCCAATAATGTGCAAAAAAATATTTTTTTCCCCTGCCAATGACTAAAGTGAATAAACTTTAACCTTATTTAGTAATCTAAAGTAATCTATACTTTGCTAAGTGAACACTTTCTACTCCCTTAGTAAATCAACCCCATTGCCTGTCCACTACTCTCCTACAAATACACAGGGAATGTAGCAAGGGATGCTTTTAATATTCTTTTATGATAAAGAATATCATTGCATCATTACTTTTGGGTAACCAATTTGATAATCTAATACAGTTTACATCTATTTGATTGTAGTTTATCACTGTTGCCTGAAGAAATGTTCACTATTACCTTAAATATGTGCCATGTTAGGCTGGATTATGTAAGGCCCAACAATAAATGAGGTCATGAAAAGCCACAATATAATCAAGGATAATGTGTAAAACATGTTTTATACCATGAATAAATATACAACACAACAGTAATAAATACAAGTTACTGAAAGTGAATAAAACTGTAATTGTTCTAACATTTTGCTTGGCACACGTTAAAAGTTACTTTAGTAGACTCAGTGGCCTGATATTAGTTCTATCCACATGTTTAAAGCAGCTCATTCAAAATAGTTTATACTTACCTACAGCCCCGTGCCTTCCAGTACACAGTGCAGGGACCAACTACACAGGCATGGTAGGCTATGCATAAAGATTCAAAAGGAATAGGGTTGTGGGTACAATACTTGCACAAGTACTCACAGATATCAATTACTAATACATTTTTGTTTAGTGTCATGTGACAGTTTAAAAAAAAAACAATACAGACAAATGATTTCAGGACAGTGGTGGAGAGCCAGGGTCCAGTCGCAGCTGCAACCACTGTGACCCTGGTAGTTTTTGTAAAAATGGCAAGCATCGACACCGATACTGGTAACTGAACATCCCTAGTTGTAGGTAATTATGTTCTATTATGAATGTGCTGGGGGAATTGATACTAAAAAGATACTAAAAATATTTTTTCGCTTACTCAAAAGGTGCCAGCCTGGCATATTTACAGCAAGAGGGTCTCAATCTGCTTCTGTCAACCTGTGTATCTGTCAGGGAAAAGTGGGGGTCCCACTTTCAAACAAGCCTGGTGTTGATTGACCCTCAGCTCTTCTACAGTACTGGTGATTGGTGGGGGGGGGGGTTGTATGTAAGCATGTTACAATGTCAACTATGAATTAATTAATACATTAACCAAGTATGGGAAGAAGAATTTAGAAAACTTTCAGAATTCCACCAGTTTATCTGCAGCAAAGTGATGATATCATTCTCCCAAGATGTTTCTCTCAGGACTCGCACAGTTTTCTTACTAGACCACAAGGGGTAATTTTAGATAATACATTTAAAAGATTTTTAACACTGTTTCTTTATATTATGACAGGTCATAAATGTATTTATGAAGACTTGTAAAGTTACTGATATTCTATTGAGTGTAGACAGAATTATTTAAAGTATATCTAAAGCTATGCCTTTTTTTTCTTTTAGATAGAAAAAAAGGGTTGAAACGTTGTTTCAATTGCTGTCAGTGTCCATGCTTGGAAAATTTACACAGAATAAAAAGTGACAGGAAATTCAAATGTTTACAGTTGTCACTAAAAAAGAGAAAATAGATTTCCTTCCCTATTATTTCTTCTTCTCAGGAAGTGAAGGAAATCTTACCAATGAGTAAAAAAATACTTTTCGTGCAGGCAAGTTTCAGATAAAGCCCTGCACCTCACTGTGAAAATGGAGACAAGCCTGGTGCTTATCAGAATTGGGCAGGGGGTTTATGGCACCCATTTTTTAAATTTGAAATATGATTGATTGATGCTGAAGGGTGGACAGGTTGGTGTTAACATAGTAGGAGGACCACTTACCAAACACTTACCAATATGGTTTGTGAATAAGGTTGGTCAATTTTGACTGCAGTGTCATTAAAAAAAGAAAGGAAAAACAGACTGGACTTGTTCAGGGAGATAGTCAGGTCATGTTCACAGCTGTCCTCTATATGAGAATCTTAAATTCTATGGGTTGTCTGGCTCATAATTATAATATAAATGTTGATAATAATAATATTAATAATAATAAAAAATAGTGCTTGTAATATTATGTCTCTGTAATATCACTCCATGGGGTGTGCCTAAATGGTTAATTCTACGTATGCAAAGGCTATAATGACTATGGTGAAGCAATGGACTGTTAATGCAAGAATACATCAGCTACAATTGTCATTGAACAAACACCAAGAAGAACAACAATTAAGATCAAATTAATTTGTGGAGTTGCAAGACGGAGGCTTTCAGATGTTTGCAGGATCTCCATGATGGATGAATTATCTGCTGCACTTCCACAAATTACAGCTAGTAGAGGTTTGGAAATATACAGAGACATGGGAAATTCCATGAGGTTTCTAGGTAACAAGAATTGAGACAAACACGGAGGATTTCAGATGGGGCATTTCTAGACAATCTTACGGGTTGTCAGAATCACGCTACAGTGACATGTCAATTTGATCTCTTTTGTGTATTCAGCTAGAGTGTCTCCAAGTATTCTTCTGTACTTTGATTTTTTTTTTCTCTCCCTTTGTCCCAACAGACCGTCTCCCAGTGGTGCTTGACAGTGAATGATCTTTCACACCCCCTGACTGCACTATAACTTTGCAGACATAACCTTTGACATCACATTTGACAGTTTAATTTATTGTCCAGTGTTATGATTTATAGGGAGCTCCTTTGAATAATTAACAGAAAACAGGTGGTGGAACAATATTTTTTGATTACGCAGCAAAATAATACAATGTCGATTTCTTTCTCTTCTTTATTCGACTGAAAAAGACGTCAAAACAATTAGAGATTCGGCACAGCAAATCTATTATAACCCTCTGTCTGGCTCTTGTGAATTGTCCTGGGAAGCAAAGCTCGACCAGTTGCATAAAAACCAAATGTTTTTCTTTGTTAGTTTTGTAATAACAAACAACCTGAAAAATCCTATTTATTTTGTGGATATAACTAATATTTGTTTTCCAAATATCATTAACATTATATCTTATTAGTGAAGAAGTAAAGATTTCAGCTAAAGATGTTTAGTTTAGCTGGATTAGCAAAACATTCAATATTAATCGGACCTTAAAATGAAATTACTTTGAAACATGATTACATTACTGGTGAAAGCACAAGGGAAGGGCATTATTTTACATGCATATAATTAGGACAAATCATAATTTTGTAAATTAATTAACAAATATACTTTCAAGAGAAAGCCAAATTCCATAAGGATGACTATGAAGATTGGCAAAATTATCTTGTTAAATGGTATTTGTCCCTTACCTATTGGAGTCGTTGGATTACCATTACATCATGATCAGACTAGTTTAAATCCAATTTCTAGTGTTTTAGTTTCCCATCAATTCTTAAATTAATTATCTGCAAGCAAGCATGGCTTAATTTTTCCATAGAGGGTTTGATTAGAGGCTGTGACCCCTAGCATCTTCTGTACAATACCAGTGACTCCTGATGACCTCTGACATCTGATTCAACAAAAAGAAAACTGCAGCCCTAGCTCTTCCATATTCAGCAATCTTTTTGTGTTCAAATGAATAATTAACCTTGTCTACATCTTAATCAGAATTTTTTGTGAAATCTGCACACTGATTGCTATCATATTTCATGCAGCATAAAACCAAATGTGGCAAGTGAATTGCTGTTTTCCTTTCTAATAATACAAAACTCCTATTCAAAATGTTTGCCTGTTGAACACCCCAAGGCATGACTTTTCATATTATGGTCATGCGGGACACTTTTAGAAAAGAAATTGGAAGTATAAAATTTTATATTTTGATCTTTTAGTGGGCACTTGGAATTTGTCTGTTTGCTATGGATTGCAACAACTGCTTTTTACATGTACTGGTTTTCATAAATGTCTCAATGAAGTTCAAGATGTACAGGTCGTATGGTGAGCTGGTTGTATGATGCTGGTGTCTGTTCTCATATCAGTACATAATGGGCTATCTAGTTAATGTACTTAATAGGTAAAAAAAAAAACATTGCTTAAGACTTTTAATTTTCTCTTGTGTGGGGCCAGCTTAAGCCTAAAAGAGACTGCCGCCATCCAAAACAAATTGCAGGAAAAGCACAGAGAAATCTGTTTTTTTTTTTAAATGCTTACTTATGGCGTTTTAATTTCCATATTTTTTATTTAAATTGCAATGTGGCTTTGAAATTTATAGCAAATTTGACTAGTCATTTTCCTTGCATAGACCATTTCTACCTGCCATGTCATTAGCCATTGCCTCTCTTCTGGGCATGTCTAATTACTGTTTGTGCTGATCCAGCTCCTGCATCTCTCCCATCATCTCCCTACATAACCTTTTATGTAGCATTCTGAGTAAAAAAAACAAAGGAAAATACTCTATAGTGTCAGCTGAATGACAGTTCTGAGAATAACTGGAAGGAGTGCTGGTGCGTAACAGCTGGGCTCATTCATTATAACACAATGAGGTTTAAAAAACTCTTCTAAGGTAGAAGTCTATCCAAATGTTTTATTTTGGTTTTGGATACAGCAAGCAAGGGAAATAACCTTAGTCCGTTTATTTATTCTGTTATCTGTGGCACTCTGTGAAGGAGTGCACTCACTTCCTGTTCCAGTTACTGATTGTACCTAGGATAGAAATTGAGTAACCCCTCGCCCATCCCACCCCACCAGGACACATTCATCAATAAATTCCTACCAGATATTTGAATCCCTTCTTACTCTACCTAACACATTTTGGGTAGGTCAGGTAGAAAATAAGTTGGTCAGCTATAGCCAATTTATCCTCACAGTTTGGACAATTTTGAACCCACCATTCACTCAGGCAAAGTATTTTCAAAGGGAGGCTACTACAAACACAGGAGTATTGGGACACATTTAGGTGCATTAATGCACAGCAATTAACTTGAACTGTCAACATATCATAACAGATAAAAAAATTTACAGAAACCTTTCTTAACAACCCACTGCACCAGAATGCACGGTATATTCATTGTGGTGCACTGTAGTATGTTGTGCTTTACTGGCACTGCACATATTGCAGGTGCATCACAACAGCACACAAGTGTGAATGGGCCCTTAAGCTCATAAATGCAAGGCAGCTGGAGAATTTTGAACGCTTTGCAGTGATTTCTTGCTTCTATCTCCCAGTGTCCTTTGCTGTCCTCCAGCTCTCTTCTATTTACATGCCTGTTGTTTTACATTTTCCCTATTGCTCCAGTCAAATGATATTACCACATTTAAATGAATATTTAGCACCAGGTACAATTGACGTAGAGGTGCAGTTTTATCCAGTAGCTGCTATTATGAGTTAATAACACCCATCAAGAAAGCAAGCTTGACCAACATGCTTCAAGTACGTATGCTTCTTACATACAATACATGTGCATTGCAAAAAGTTTCGGACGAAACAAATGAAAACTAAAAACATTTTTATTCATTTTGTCAAAGGAAATACATTTTTATGATGTTTCGGATTTTGAGGCAATGAGCCTCCAAATCTGAAACCGCAGCATAAACTGCAGGTACGAGTTCTGCTATTTTGGAGTGTATCTTGGCATACACCAAGATGGCAGCGGCCGCATGTTCTGGTGCCGCCATCTTGGTGTATACCAAAATATACTCCATAATGGTGGCATGCATGTGCAGAATGTGCCGGCGGCCAATGTGGCCACCACTCATTCAGCGTATGACGTCAGGATGGTGGCGGGCATGTGCAGAATGTGCCAGAGGCAGCAGCGCGTTCTGGAGATTAATTTATGTATTCAGACATATAATACATTTGTTATTTCGGATTTGGAGGAACCGCCGAATCAACTGAATTTCGTTGATTTACAGGTTAGCCCGAATCCGAATGCACATGTCTATTTTATATTATTATTATTATACATGATTTATATAGCGCCAACAGTTTGTGCACTTCTTTACAATATAAGGAAGACATCGCCGTTACAATACAATACAAGGCAAGATGTTTAGGAGGGCCCTGCATGTGAGAGCTTACAATCTAAAAGTTTATATGCTTAAATCCATGCCAGTTTTTACTAAAAAGCATTCTAGCATCACAGTACAAAAGACAGAGGTAACAATATAATGGCTGTTTTAAGCATCGTGCTTACAGTGGATAATTGCAGATAAACTGACTCTTGATTGATCGTTTAAATGTTTCTTTTAGCCTAAAAGCCAAGAATCTGTCACCTTTACCGATTCTAAATGTAGGTAGGGCAGCACGATCTGTTGTTTTGTGCACTGACCCCTATGATAACTGAAAATGCCAGCTCTGTGCCTGTAGCCCAAATGTTTTTGCAGTACACAAGGAGGTTTCTCTGATGCTAATTATAAATTTAATTTGCATTTTAATTGGAATGGTAGCAAACTAAAAGCAAGGCAGCTGGAGAATTTTGAACGCTTTGCAGTGATTTCTTGCTTCTATCTCCCAGTGTCCTTTGCTGTCCTCCAGCTCTCTTCTATTTACATGCCTGTTGTTTTACATTTCCCTATTGCTCCAGTCAAATGATATTACCACATTTAAATGAACATTTAGCACCAGGTACACTTGACGTAGAGGTGCGGTTTTATCCAGTAGCTGCCAGTAGCTGCCATTATGAGGAAAATTTAATTGTTCCTTTTCTTTCATTATTTTCTTTTTATCTCTGCCCATGTGTGTTTTTGTGTGCATGAATGTGATGTCACTTTTAAAGTGATGTTAAATGTCCTTGCATTTGAGAGCTAGTATACTCACCCCTCCAGCAGGCCATGTCATGTACCTCATCTGCGTTTTGGCACTGCAGCCCACATCAATCCCTTTAGTATTTGACACTTCTGGGGGTGTCTCATACCTGTGTCCCCCACTGCCATTGTTTCATCCTTCAACCCCTGCATTACAACACGACTCAGCAGTAACTTAAAGAGACATGAGAGGGTCGCATTAGGTAAAACTGCCATTGATAACCTTCTTCTTAAGATCTGTTTACTTGGCTGTCTCTAGCTTCATTACTTTTCCTGTCACTTACACAGGACAAGTATGTGGCTAGTGTAGTATGCGGCCAGTTCAGTACAACTGTATTACTTACAGTTTATTTATTCACCTGAATATATATTTATTCAGGTTCAGCAACACAGAAATTATTGATTCCTGAGGATCAATTTTAGAAATGGGTAATCAGCATTGTAAAAAAGGAGTGGCCAGAAACAAAAGCCTCAATTTTTTTAGTATGGGGTTATATTAACATATATAATACATTGTGGGTCTTATTGTTTGTGTCATCATTTTTAATCACATGTGTGCATGGAGGCAGCAACACTGATTGTTATGTAATGTTACTCTCTCTCAATGCCAATCTATCAGTTTGCTCAGAATGATTAAAATAATACAATCTCTAAGTGGCGTATTTTCAATTATATCAATTATATCATGTCAACATTTTTTTAAAGTGACCCTGTCTCCAAAGTAACAAAATAATAAAACCAGCCTCACTCTCTATAATATCCACTCATTTGAAGGGTGCTCTGGTTTCTCCATTTATTTATTTAATTTTTATACTGGAAACATGGTTACATAATGATAGTCACTAAACAGAAAATCTGTCTAGGCAAAACTATCATGGAAAGTAAAATGTGAATATCACAAAAACTCATGTATACACATAGGGGCCGATTTATAAAGGATTTGCCCAGTATATATCTGGGTGAATGCCGTTCACATGGTATTTCTGCTACTAGATAAAACTGAGCGGCATAGGAAATTCCCATGTTCCTTAGCTCCATCTAGGGACAGTAATGCTTTGCAAATGGCAAACCCTTTATGAATCAGCCCCTATGATTTAAAATGTGCACTAATTAAACATGTTTTTGAGAGTTCATGAATACAGTAAGTTGTAGGGGGAAAATGGCTTTTTTTTATTTGCATCTGAGGTGCTTTTAGCTTTCTTTTGCATACACATGGTTCAGTGGTTACTATTTACAATGGTTCAGTGGTTAGCACTTCTGCCTTGCAGCACTTAGGTCCCCATTCAGAACCAGGTCACTATCTGCATGGAGTTTGCATGTTCTCCCTGTGCTTGAATGGGTTTCCTTTGGGTACTCCAGTTTCCTCCCAGACTCCAGATCTCCAGACATGCTGCTGGGTTAATTGGCTCCTGTCTAAATTGGCCCTAGAATGTTTTATGCATGTTTAGTAGGGACTCAAAGCAAACACAGTTTTAATTTATTTGCTATTATTCACTTTGCAAACTCAACAGCTTCTACGTCTGAAGTAAATCAACCACTATTGACTTGTATGGAATAAGGATTCAATGAAATACATGTGCTCCCTTACTTTTTTAATAAACAGTCAATTTCCAAAGTGAAAACTATCTACTCCTTACTTTAGATGAAGACATGGAGCAGCATGAGAGCCAGCCGAATAGCATTTTTAGAAGGAGAGCTCAGCTTTGGAAGAATTTAAAGAATCCCTGTCATAAAAGAATCATGTAAGCTGCCTTTGCTGACCTATCCTTTTGAGAATGCTAGTTACCTAGCTGCCATCCTGATGCTTTGGTTTCAATGGTTTCTAATTCAATGACCTAATACAAGTACTAAAATAAGGATTTCTGACACTCATGTTTGTTCCTGATCTGTAATTCAAAAGTACTGAAACCAAACACATCCAGGTAACTAACATTTTCAGAATGAAATCAGCAATAGGAAGCCCCATGTTCCACTTTAAAGCCCATTGTGTGTGCTTTAAAGTAGTAATAAATGTTCCACTTTTATATGTAAAACAATACATTACTAATACAAAACATTTACCAATACATTACTTTATTCATATAAGTGTCAAAGCATTTACATTGGGCACATAAACTGTATACTGGGATCAGGGAATGTTATTAGCTTTGATGAGTCGGGAGCAGGGGAGTGACATTCGTTTTTAAGAGGGAGGAGACAGGAGCAGGAGAGTTGCATTCGTTTTGAGGAGGGAGAAGGTGGAAGCAGGGGAGTGGCTTGCAGTAGGGCTATGAGTTTGAGTTGATGCTAGGATACAGTGTCGGCTCTAGTTCTGGCTAGGAGCATGCTCAAACAAGGGTGGCTCCATAGGACCCTGCAAGGAAAGAGCTACCTTGTAACTGGAAAAGCAGTGCCAGCGCTGAGAGAACCAGCTACAGCAGAGGAAAACAATACATTTTATTTATCAAAAGGCAGCAAATAGTGTAAGTCTTCATCTTATCATTACAATAGATGTAAAAGTAAGGGTTCTATATCACTTTAGGAGACTTCCAACTAATCATATGCATGCTAAGAATTAGCATTAAGTACTGTTGTTAATAAATTACTCACAAATATTGTTTAGCAATATACAAAAAGGATTGCATGTTGCTTAGCTTGTAGCAGATAAATAGATCTCTTTGCTGTATATAAGTTAAAAAAAAACTAAAATATCAAATTGAAGGATTTCCTGTCTTTTAATCTCACAGTCACTCAGTGATATTCCAACACTTACTCTATAACTTGGCTTGACCCCGGGTCCATCTATGGACAGATCTGTCGTTTTCTCTATAAAGTGTCTCCTTGGTCATTTTAATTTCTTCTGCTTACTTTCCTCACGGTATTCTTGCTCAATAATTTTTCATTAACAGATTGACAATGACGGGAGACCCTGCTGAACCCTATCTTACTTCCTTGTATGTTTTAAATAATAAGTGCTTGTATGTCCAATAACCTTGTCACCTCATCAGCAATCAGAAAATGAGCATGCAGATGTATATAGAAAGTGATTAGAAGCAGAACCATGCAAATTGCCCTGGATTTACCACACAGGTGTCAGAGGATAGATTCATTTCAGGACTGACGGCATTTCTTCTGCTCACCTACTAGAAAACTCTTTTTTTTCAGATAAAACTTGATAAATGAGTTTGCTTAATATAATACTCTGTGAAAACAGTAACTGAATGATAATATTCTTCAAGTTATTGTAAGAGCGAGTAATTGTAAGAAAAAAAAAACCTTGATAAAATAATAACTCTAATGATATTAGTAAGTTAAACTGATACACGCAATTAGGGTTACTTAAAGTGAACCTGTGGCAAAATAGCTTTACGAGAGAGCAGACAGCAAATGATGTTCAAACATCAGCCAGGAGCCCCCTGGAAGCAACTATGCAAAAACTGACTTTTTCAAAGAGGATGTCACTTTGGGAGGAATCAAAGGTAAGTCCTGACAGCTACTTTTGTCAACTCCCTACTAAAGCTCTTAGTTTACACCTCTAATATTCCCCGCAGGCTCATCTTAAACCTGAACTCCGCTTCCAGCTATTTTTTTAATGAATTGTGCACCGGAACCGGCACACACAGAAGAATTTTGCAACCAATGTTTCAGAAGCCACATAATACCCTTGACATGACTATAAGCACCCCCAATTCTTGACTGTCTGAATTCCCTTTGCATTCTATGTTTACCATAAGCATGATTTCAAACAATGGATGAGTAATTTGGAGGACTTCATTCAAATATTTCATTTTTTCATTACAAATCAGCTTTAGTTTTTTTTCCAGTTTCCCAGCATTTTTAATACCAAAAAAGCAATTCTGTATATAATAGTCACCCAATCTCTGGTGCTGTCCCCCTAAAGACTCATTGCTCTGTGATCCAGTGCCACTCCGCTGAGATAAATTATTTCCAGATTTATTTAACCCCCCTTCCAGTGACCCCATGGTGTCATGATGCTACCCCGGGATTACAGGAAAATTCTACAGAGAGCAATGACATGCCACTACCTGAAGTCGCTGCCTGCAGCATTCATGACCCGCACACTGCCACGTAAGAATAGGAGGAAGTGATGTCACAAAACTGGACTGAACATCTATTTGAAAAATGAAAAGCATGGTAATTTTATTTAGAATAAAATAGAAGTGGGGATGCTCCAATTGATGTGAAGGGCATAAACTAGGGGCCCAATCTGGAGTTGAGATTTAATACGTTTTTTGGTGCAATTCTTTCAATAAATAGTGTGGTTTACTAGCTGACAAAGTGGGAAACCTCTAACATACCAGAGCTGCTGTTTTCTGCATTGCAATAATGCAACAGGATAAAAAGGGTCTGGCTGCTGCTATTTCAATGTGCTTAGTTCTCTCACGTTGTGTTTGCACACTGAACACCATGAAAGTAGATCCTCAGTGGTCCCTTTGCATTGCAGAAAGAGAAGAACAGAGGGTTGGACACTTCCTTTAAGATGCCATATAGTCACATGTCCTAACACCTGAAAGAGCAGCTATAATGTTTATATTTTAAAGAAGAACTCCCCGATTCTCCATCCTGTGGTGGTGACAGCTCACCTCTTTCCCTCTTTGCTCTGATTGTGGTATGTCCCTTGGCATCCTCAGATCCAATACAAGTTAATGGAGCGTCGGAGCATGGGGAAGCATGGGGGAGAAGAGGCTACAGGGACAGGTCTTACAGCCAGGCCAGATCGAGGATCAAGAGAGCATATCTTTGTTATTTGTGGTGTAGCCCCAATGCAAGGATTCATTTGTAATTTGCTCAGAGTTCCTCTTTAATTCAATTATTTAACACATAACAATGGATTCCCATCGCATTATTGGTTAGCAAAAATTACAAATCCCGTATAATAATAATAATAGCACAGCAGATGCTGACTGTTTTAAGGTAGTTTGATTAAAACTTCAGACTGAGCCATCTGCTCAGGGGGTAAGTCACTGCTCTGACTAATTTATGTTTGTGTGTAAATTGCAGCTCAGATATTGAAGTCTGTAATATTATTTTTTTTTGTTTGTTTAGGTTTTTTTTTACAACAAAGAGACAAACTGTACAGAGATAGCATCTCAATGTAAGAAAAGGAACTGTGAGCACAATCTGCTACTAAAAACAAAATATTAATATACAATATTTGATATTCACCTGAATACATGTATTTTTAGTCCTGAACACAAATAATAAATAAAGTATGCACAAAACACTTTCCGTTAACTTTAAAAAAAAACAATACTAACATGAAAATGACTGGCTATGGAATGTTTTATAAAAGCAAGCAGTGTTCTCTTTTTTAAAGTATATTTAACCCCAAGAACAAAAATGTAATATATTGTAACTTACCAGTCCATAGGTATGGTGGCTGCATTGGTTCTCTTTTTTCAGACTTTGTTCCCTTTTTTTTCACCTGGTGATTCTGCCAATGACACATTTCCTGTCACAGAGTGACAATGTTTACTCACTGTACTGTATCTATGGATGTGCAGCATTGTCACCCTAGGACAGGAAGTGTTTTAGGACTATAAAACACTTTTCCTCTTTTTAGCTTCATAATGCGGGGAGGGGGGTGTTCTGTACTTCATACAGATAGCTGGGAACAATGCTGGTAGTCAGCACAGGCAGGCAGCACAGGAAGATATCTCACAATAGTCATTGAACAATTATTATTATTATTATAATACAATAAAACATAAATATGTTGACAGCACTCATACCAGCTTTCCAGCAAAAGAAAAAACGCTAAATCTACAAAACGCTAAATCTTTTTGGTGCATACATTTGCAGATATATTTGATAGCCACATTGCCTGTGGTTCATAACTCTAGTCTTACAATACTCCCATCATAGGACATATATAGCAATGAAAAACTTGAGAGTCCAGTGTAGAATTGTATTTATTTATTTTGCTTGGTAGCTGGTATGAGAGCTGGGAAAGGTTTGCATGGTATTGAGCTGCCCTGCCCATGTGCACATTACTTTAAAAAGTATACTATAAATTGATGGGTGCACAGGGGATTTTCATTTTGCAGAGCAAAACTCTTGTGCAGCTCACGTTAAAATAGACCTGGTTTGATAGAAATAGTCAGGATTCCATTGCTGGCCTTCTTCTGTGACTGTTACCTACCTGTGTGTGACTTTATTATGTCTGAGTCATACACCCAGAACAAAAATGCAGTGAATTAAAGTCAGAGAAAAGTCAGAGCTCTTCTATATACAGGCAACTAGCATTTCAGATGTAAATTTGAGCAATGACAGCCAATATATTCATTTCATAACTTGAGTTTTAATACTAGTGGGTCAAGCTTTATTGCCCAACTGAATTTTCAGTGTTTTTGTTTTAATAAATTCTTTAATAAATAATTAATTTTTACATGACAAACATGCGTGAAAAAGAAGGAACAATAAACACAAAACCAATTAAACAATTTCACAGATAATAGCATAGCTAGACAGGTAGGGGGCATATAGGCAAAGCTGAAATATGTACCACATAGATTCACCAGTGGAGCAAAATTGTAGCCATCAATATAGGAAACAAATGTATTACCATTAGGGACCAATGTCAGGAAGGAAAGGGAAAAAAAGGAGGGGTTGGAGGGGGGCAAATAGAAATGGAAAAATTAGTAAGAAGGAGATAAAGATGAGGGAATCACATCAAGTGCTCAAGAGGGTGCAATTTTCTTCTGTGAGAAGGAACTCATTCCAAAACAACCAAGTTGAGCAAAATGTAGAGCCTTTGATTGAACTAGTGAGGTCACCCATATGTTTGATATCATTTATTTTATTGAACCATAATTTCATTGTGGGAGGAGAGGTACTTTTCCACAAGGCTGAGATTACAGGTGCGAGCAGCATTCACCAAGTGAATGACCATTGAGCGCCTGTATCCTTTGAGGGAGAAAGAATTGTGGTGAAGCAAAAAAAAATGAAGGGTCTAGGGGAGGTCATGGTCGGTAAATTTATGTATAATTTTGTAAACCTGTGACCAGAAATCCTGTAGCAAAGGACACGACCAAAAAATGAGGACCGTGCCTGCGGGGAAGGAGCCACAGCGCCAACACTTATCTGTGGAAAATGGTATGGAGCACATTGGTAGACCTGTATCACCTGGTCAGTATTTGTACCCAGATTCCTGGTGTTTGTTACTGATGGATGATTTCAGAGAAATAATAATAATAACTTGGATCGTTCTGTATGGGAGAAGGAGACATCCAGGTTTCGTTCCCATCTGTCGATGAAATCAAGAGGCAATTCCATGTCTGGCTTAAGAAGCAGTTTATAGCAGAGGGAAAGAACATGATGTGGTGAACCAGGCCATTATCATTCCTGTTCGAAAACAGTTAGAGGGTGGGCAAAATACGATGAAGGAGGAAGGGAGGAGAGAAAATTATAGAAATTGAAGGTGTTTACGAAAGCCCAAGGGGGTGAGGGCTGGTAACGCTGGCCATGTAGATCCCTTATGGAAGTGGGATACCCGAAACATCTCCTGATGGCCTAGACGAAGAAAGGCTGGCCCTGGAGACCAGGAGTAAGGTTTGTATTGGTCCTGACAGGGAGTGTTCTTTCCAACCTACACATTCTTATTTTAATAAATAACAGTTTTAGTATTTTTATTTCGTTTTTTATTTATCATTGTGTTTTATTAAACTTGAGATAATATGTACATGAATAAAGTGCCAGTGTTACTTTACTTCACGTTCCAACATAGTCCCCAAACTCTTCCTAGAAGATTTATGACTACCACTCACAGCTTTTTTTACCAGGAACATAATCTTTGCCGTGTTAATTGAATCCTCATCTCACCGATAGACAAGTCTTAGAAAAAGGGAAGCATGCAATAATTTTAATCAAGTCATTGTTCTTTAAGGTTGTGACTGGATATCAGCCATTAATATCTAGGTGGCTGCTCATTAAAGAAATGGAATATGATGTTTGGAGTCGTTGCAAATCCACTATAGTGGCTGACAATAACTCCAAAATTACATTCCAGCCAAAGAATGGAAATAGTGTTAAATACCATTATTTGCTTCCTTTGATGCCTGAGAGTCATTACTGGAGCAATTACAGCACTTTCTCTGTCTTTATGTCTACTGGGTATTTATCTTGTTCTGTCTGAACACACAGCCAGGTGGGGAATATGTACAGCATAACATAGAGATGAATTCAAGCTCACTTATCAGTCTTGGGACAGAAAATGTACAATTCCAGTTAAAAGGTGGAGAATGGTTAATAATTTATGTGCTGCAAAGCTGATTACAATTATATTAGTATCCATATGTTGTAATAGAAGGGTGTCCAGTGCATACCTAATTAATAGTTACAAAAATGTATGACAGCAATAAATAAAACATATAATTTATACCTAATGCAACATATATAAAGAAAGATTTGTTTGTGAAATTGTATAGGGTGTAAAGAGTGAATATTTTTGTTGGAAGTGTTGTCAAATAAATATAGCGCAATAAGACCTTTTAGATTTTAGTGTAACAGAGGTACTTTAATGCCTACTTTTTAAAGAAGGTTTGTAGTTTATTATCTGTGGAGGGCTTTGTGGTTTATTAAAATGCAGTCATTATTATTGCTAAAGTTATCCTGTATGGAATCCATATATGTTCTAATCTGCATTCTTTATATACCACTTTTGGTTAAGTTTGCCAAAATCCATTTCTAGTATGGTAGATTGCCTTTTCCTTTTTGGATGAATCCTTTAATATAGGCAGTCCTTAGATGGGCAGATATATCAGAGAAGAACAGATGCATATTTGCAATTTAGTTACTCCATTACTGGAATTTGGCTTACAAACTATCCTTCAGATAAGAGGTACTTTCCGACCTTCCGTCCTCCTTATAGAAGAAGAAAGGATCAGGGGGAGCTATAATGGAAACTCATGTGCTATTACAAAGGCTTCTGGTCACTAGAAGTGGTTGAGGTGATTTATAGGAGCTAGAGGTGATCATTTTCACCTCAGGAGGTCAGAGGCAGCTTAACTGTGGCAAGGTGTTGGCCCATTTATGGCCACCCAAAGGTAGAAAATATAGTTATAGAAACATCATTTTGAGTTGTCATGTGAGCCTTACCCTCTTTAAATTGTGCTACTTAAAGATAGTGAAACTGTCAATTTTTACAGTATAAACGGGCTAAGAAATAAGAGCTCATCAGGGACCTCTGTTTTTTCTCTGTATTGTTTCTTCTTAACATGCTTTTGTTGAAAATGGGATAAAGAGAAGCGTAGGACAACAGAGAGAATGCTCCTGTTTTTTTGTTGTTTTTTTTTTACAAAAATGTGTCAGGAAAGATGAAAAGAAGCACTTAGGTGCTTGGCTCTGGGATATTATATTTGTGCCTTTAGCTAGGGTATATTCAAAATGTGTTTAAAGTGACACTAAACTCAGGAGTTGAATCTTAAAAATGTATTGAAGTACCTTAACTATTAACAAAAATGTATTTTATTTGTGTATCATTCAGCTGTAGATCCTCAAATCATCTCTGAATTGGTGCTGACACTGTCCTTCCTTCTGGGGGGGTGGCTCATTTTGTTTTCCATGGTCCCAGCATATGTTAAATAGTAGTCAATGCTCCAAGTTCACTCCCATGATGGACTATAATCTCAATACAATTTAGTACAGTAAATGTGAGCTTGTAGTCCATCACAGGAGTGAGCTTGGAGTGGTGGCTACTTTACAACACACCCAGGGACCATGGGGAACAAAATTAGCCACCCTCCAGAAGGAAGGACAGTGTCAGCATGAATTCAGAGATGATTTGAGGATCTACAGCTGAGTGATGCTCAAAACGCTACATGTTTGTTAATAATTGAGGAGCTTGAATGCATTTTTAGGAGTTGACTACTGAGTTTAGTGTCACTTTAATTCTGGACCCAGCTAATTCTGTTGTTCTTTCCAGCTGTTCCAAGCAGTTGTACTCAGACAACAGGAAAAAAACACTAACATGGAAAAGAAAAACCTCTTCATTACAATGTGCTGTGATTTTTATTTTGGTCTAACATTCCATGTAGTCCCTTAATAAAATAGAAATCATGTTTACCATGAAATTTATATCAGACTCTCTATCCACATAACAAGTTGCCACCAAGAGTATGCTTTTGTGCTTAGTGCTACATATCAAACATAATTGTGTTACAAAGCCAATTGGATATGGTTTGATTAGCATAATATTTACTGCATTGAAAATGTCCACAAGGCTTAGTATTCCCAGACAAATATTAATTTATTTTTCTCAAATGTGCATATGTGTCTGGCTGCATAAAATATTGTTTTAAGAAAAATAATTAAAAGGCAATGATTAATAGTCATGCATGAAGAACCATCAATTCCTGTTTGTTCATTTAAATTAAAGACATTTTCTCAGTGGAATCACAAGAGAAAAAACATTTTCCAACAAAAATTGCTGTCTATATATGATGAGGCTAGGACAAGGCTAGCTACCAATGCAGTGCTAACTTTGTTGGGTGTTCACTTATTTAAAGCCACTCTATCAGGTAATGAAAAAGTAAAGATGAAAGCTCCCTTCAATAGAAGAGGTCTTATAGTCACCTCTCCAGTGGACCATTAGTCCAGCCTTCCCCATGTTCCAACACTGTAACGCCCAACAGTCTCTTTTGTTTTCAACCTTTTCCGAAGTGTTAGGTGCCTGTGACCCCACTGCATGGTTCCATCCTCCCAGCCTTGCTCAGTCCTGTATTGACATGGGCATCAGAGGATGGAACCACTGCAACACAGGTATCTGATACTCCCGGAAGTGTTGAATTCCACAGAGACAAAGACAGAGGCTTCAGTGCTGGAACAGAGGTAAGGTAAGACATATAGGCCTTGAGAGAGGTGTGTATGCGTGCTGTTCAATTGCAGGAAAAGTTAATCTTGATTTTGTTAATCACTTTTTTCTGAAAAGTATATACTTTTCGGACAAAAGTATAAAACAAATGCATGCATTGCCTGCTGCTCCAGCAATCTACAGATACATGCCTATATGCAAGCTTTAAAACTTCCTGGAAGTGTTAAAGACTTACTGCCCCTTCCTGCCTCCTGCAGTTTCCTATTCATCAGTAAGGATGCCATGCATAGTAGACATGTACATTCGAATTCGGACGAACTTGCAAATCAACGAAATTCCATTGATTCGGTGGTTCGCCTGAATCCGAAATATCGAATTATTATATGCCCGAATTTACAAAATCATATGCACGTTCTCTGAGCACAATTTATAACTGTCATGGGAGGCAAACACTTGATTTTTCAATGTAAAAATTGAATAAAAATCTTTCTACCCAAAAATCAAAAGCTTTATTATGTAATATGATATTTGCATCACTTGTATTAAAAAGGACTGCTATTTCAGATGAGCATATTTTTCAAAATCTGTTCCATTGGTTACTTGAGAAATGTATCTGCACCTCTCTGCACCCCACTGCCTTTTTACCAACATAAATTATTATTTCTGAAAAATAAAGGCTTATTTCCACTCTTTTTTGTTTTACAAATTTATTAAAAAGTATCTGAAAATAGTCCTAAACGGTCTTTTATCTTCATCTCTTCTACATGGGTCAAAAACTCACTTATTTGCATTGATTTGCAAACCATTTGCTATCATTACTCACCACATCTTTATCAGGCAGGCCCACGCTATAAAAACATGACGGTGGCTCTAACCTATCCCATGCCTTCAGAACTAGAAAAAGTTTTGTTTTAGTTACACTTTAAGTGAACATATACATTCATCTGAATTAACCCACATTTGTTGCAGTCTTTTTTTCTTCCCCCGCCTCTATCTTATATTCACTTTCTTTATTCTATCTTCCTAATTTGTTAACCATATCTGTTACTATTATAAAAAAGAGAAAGTAAAAAGCCTCTAAAAAAATAACGGGAGGGCAAAAAGGTGTCTTGGACTGCCCTCAGCAGCCAATCAGATCTTCATCTCTTTTAACTTCCTTTTCATGATGGTTGTACCATAATTGGGTGTCAGGGGCAACCTAGACATTTTCTCTCTTTTTTTATAAATGATCCAATGTCTGGTTGCTAAATAAGATCCATTACATTTATCTGTCATACCATGAGTTCATAAGTAGCTGTGAAATCTGTACTGAGAACATTATTTTACATTATTAAACAGGAAAGTGCCTAAAAGGTAGTGTTCATAAACCTGCCGCATAGCACACTATGAATCATGTTAATTCATTCAGCGATTAAAAACTACATTCCTCAGTCATTTCAAAATATTTCATTACTTTACATTAATCTGTGGCTTGTGTAAAGCATTCCACTTTGTAAGATTTTAAATAGCTTACCCTAATTAACTCATTTTTTTTCCCCTTTCGGTAGAAATCAATTACAATTAAAATATAGTTTGTTAAATCACAAAAGAGTATGTCTTTATGTTAAAACATTTTTACCCAAGAGATCAAGTGTGATTAATTTCAGGAGAAGGTTAAAAGTTCATTATTCTGTTCACAAGAGGAATCATACCCAGATCTTGTCTTGTAGAATAATGTATGAATATGTATCTTAACGAAACTGCTTTTATATAAAAAAAAACAAACAGCTAACATACTTCACTTGTTAATCTTGGTGTAGATACCATAGGGCTGATTTGGAAAAGCTGAACAAATGTACACCAGTTGAAAACAATTCTTATTTGCAAGATATTTTATTGGATACTGTAAGTAATATATCTAGCTTTGCTTAAGAACTTTTGGGGTCAGTTTTTATAAACCAGAGTTCTTAAAGCATGTGTCAACCCTAATTGAATGATATTTATGTGGTTATTCACAAAGCTAGCCAAAGGATCAGCCGTAGCTTCGGCTAGCTTCCTTTGCGGGAGCCCTTTGGTTCAGTAGCTCCCGAATGTGGCCGAGCGGCTCAGCTGAGCCGAAGGCAGATGCTTCGGTTCAACTGAGCGGAAGTGACAGCTGAAGTGAGGCGAACACCTATACAAAAAAAACTCTATTTCTCAAAATTTGCCTGGATCTTACTACATTTACCAAACGCTTGATGTGTTGTATAACTGTTCTGTCCAGTGTATAGCAGCAGAATCCCTTTAGAAGTACAGACACTTCCCTGCTAGCCACTGGGTGCTACGTATATAGAGGGTAATCAAGCGGATTACAGTCTAAGTGCAGATTCAGAATGTAATCAAACAAGTGATCAGCAAATTGCACAGCTAGAGTCTGCACCAACCATTGGCCACTGTCCAATAAAGAGAAAGCTTGCAAATTTACAGTAGTTCCTGGGATCTGTTCTTTCATATAACACTCGGGACAAGGAGCCAAATTGATTGATGGCAGAGAATGTTAAAAGCTGTGGGCTTTTAACATTAATTTAACATTCTGAGAGGTGGGCCGACGAAAGTACAGATCAGGAGAAGAAGTGATTGATGATGATTGAAGTCTTTCAGACAAGAAATTAGGGCGGGCTCAAGATAGCTCCTGCAGCTTCAAAGGTTTAATTGTGGAGATTCAACATGCACTCTTGAAGCCTTTGAAGCCTCAAAGGAAATTCAAAAAGACATGGGACCCGTGGATACACTATGCTTTACTGGACTATTGAGATTTGGGAGAAATTACTGGTTATTTCCCTTCTTCTTTTTACCTTCCTTATCTACTTCAACTTTAACCTATTCTATTAGGGACCACTGCCCCACTGAAGTGGGCCTGGTCCCTTGTTACAGTTTACATTTCTTATGATAGATCCTTGCTATTAATACCATGTATGCTCTGTTACAGACAGTATGCAATGCTAATCAAGTTTACAGGGTTTGACCCTGAGGCCACACAGAAGACCAGCATGTGGCATCAGGAAAGGTGTCTTTACTGGTGTCCCATTGTTACACAAAAATAAATAACAGCATTTTAATTCCCATGGTTTGTACAATTATTACTTTATAAAAAAAACTAATACTTAATATTAAATTCAAAAAAACTTTATCTTTTTTACAGTCTTTGTTGCATCTCAGTGTTGCTGATTTCCTAAAGCCACTTTGCAGTCAATCCCTGCCTAAACATGATGAGCATGAACTGATAGTGGACCATGCCTGTGTAATGTGTGTTTAAAAGGCAATTTGTAACCTCTCTGAGAAGGTTGTGTGCGAGGGTGACAATGCAGGAGCATGGCTGGGAGACAGGACAGAGCCTTTAAGCTAGGATCACTAGGTATTTTCTTTAATGAAAGATGAAGATTTGAACATATTGAACATAACATAGCTGGGCATGATTCTGCAGTCCTCAGACATAGCAGAGGACAATGTAACTGATAACAGTGAGCACAGGCAAAGGGCACAGGATTGTATCAGCTCACAAGATTTCTGGCAGCATCAACAGGTATATTTTATTACTTATCAAACAGAAATAATACAACACTTTCAGTGGTATGTTTATCAGACAAAAAGGAGACCAAAATATAGGAAGTTCATTGTTAAGGTTTACATAATCTTTAAACTTTATGTACCAGCAGGTATTATTTGCCAGAATAAATTTTAGTGGTATTAGACCAAAGTGAAACAGTTTAGTAAGGAGAGCAATGAGATGACCAGAATTCATAAATAGCAGGGTCACCCAAAGGTAGGATGAATCTGAGAAACATAACTGGCATAGTCAGACTATACAATGAGGATTAGAAACCTGGTCTGGTAGCAAAAGGTTGAAAAATATATCACACCCAAAAAATCAAGGGATGAGCTTTACAACAGGTAATGAGTTCAAACTTTGCAACCTGAAATGGAGACTTAAACCAAACGTGAGCAGTTGTCTGAGACAACATGGACATGCATGAGCATATGGCATACTACACTTGACCACACTCAGGAATGATCACAGTGTGCCACAAAACATACATTTGCATGTGCAACCACCTGCTAAGCCTACATGCAGTCCGGCGAGGACACAAAGTTACATTGTTATTGAGTTATAATTCCGAACTACAAGAGTAGGCTAAATGAATATGTATCCAATCCAGATCACCCAGAGTCTGCTCCAGTTCTCAGATTTGTGAACCACTTATAGATTCTAATGTTTAAATATGAGCTATCCAGATTACAATAGATTGAAATTTGAACTAACCCACCTTTTATTTGTTTATTCAGAAACTGGAAGCATTGCAAAATGTTAATGGTTGCTCATCTCCAAATGAGGAGCCAGGGTGGCCATGTATGTATTGTATCACTTTTTCCTTTCACATTTCTAAGTTTTACTCACTGAACAAGATCATTTTGCCAATTTAGATTGTGATGATGTTGGATTTTGGCTAGAAATATTAAAGTGGATAGATTGCAAGCAAATTGCAAGGCTGAGAAAAAATATTATTTTTCTTTTAAAATCTGTTTTAGACTTATTCTGACAGTGATTACCATATGATTGTATGGAAAGACTCTTAACGTAAGACTTTAACCAAAACATTTTTTTAATCTTGGAAAATGCAGGGAAGGGTTAAAATCTCACAGGATTCCCCTCTACCTCTGGTCGAAGCAAACCCGAACCTAATCTGTTATAGTAGGTGAAAGTAGTATGCTAGTTGCATCACTCATAATGATCCAATGGCTTCACCTACCCCTAACAAGTATGCCCTTTCAGATTTCTGTTTTCACTGTGAGTTTACTTGCTGCATACCTTTTCTGTGTCAGTGTAACTAGTATATTGCCAGGTAACTAGTATTTTCAGAAGGAGGTCAGCATTAGCATACTATATATTTTCATTCTACTGGCTTTCTTTAATCAAAAGATCAAACTGAGTGTTCTTGTCTATGAACACGTGCAGCCCAACAAAAGAGTTTTTCACCACTTTGGAGAAATACTAATTGTGAGCCATGAATACTGCAACATACCTGGCGTCCCTTACAATACATACTTTCCTGTTGGGATAAAATCCTAGAGGTGTGGGAAGATAATAATGAGAAGGCTGGTGTTCCAAGCCTTTCTCTGCTCCTTACTGTGCGAAGTAAACAAATCTTCCTGAGTGTCAGCATCAGAATTAATTTCAGGGCTCACAAATATGATTGTATATTGTGCCCCTAAGCTTCCACTTTTCTCTCTTTTAAACTACAGAAGTATTTCTCTTGCTTTCCTACAGTTTTTAAGTAGATAATAAGTTCCAAAATGTGCCAGCCTTCAGCTGAAAGAACCTTGTCACGGTGGTTGGTAGCTAATGAAGATCCTTTTAGTTTTATCTTCATCAATTGTCAAATATTTGAGTCCGTGAAGTGGTGTGATGAGGTACAAAGACAGATATTTGAAGGGATTTTAACTCATTTGAGCAATTACATGCTTAACTGCCTCGCGATAATCTGTCAGTCTGAGCCTTTTTTTTTTACCAGAGCACAAGTGGGGAGTTTTAGAAGAGCCGGATTTAAAATATAAAGACCCTTCTTTGAATGGAAGAAAAGCACCACTGAATTTAATTGCCAGTAACAAACAGCAGGGCCGCTTGCAAGTTATAGATCACAGTTACCTACCAGCCGTGCTGGAAACCAGCTGTAGCGTAAGACACTCCAATGTCAAGGAACAGCCAATGTACTCAGGTTGTGACTACATTCAATATGGATCCAAATATAAACAAGGGGACACCGACAAATAAACTGGAAATACATGGTGCAACAAGTTACATTGCCTGATGAGCTTAAATAAAAATGTGTTTTTGCTAGTTATGCAGAAAATTTCAGAATGTCTTTTTGACTATGAATTATGGTGGTCAACAGGACAAATCAGATTGCAAACCAAAAGATCTTCCTGAAAGACAAATTACCTGACCAGGGGCATGCGTAGTGCCTGACCATGCATTCCTTCTGTATGGGGTTGAAGAAAACTGAGGGCCTATCAGACGGATGTAAACAGAGCCACATGGTCTCAGGAGGGCATACTGAATGCTAGGATATAAAATATGCATGACCATAACTTTTTTCAGAGTAGGAAAAGATTACAACTCCCACCAGATTTGTGTTGCTAATGAAGAAAAAAGCCAAAACACCAGGTTCCAATTGTATCCCTTACTGGAGATCTATACATGATCAATGTAATGTATATGGGGCATGTTGTCCCCCTTTATATAGTTGAAAGACAGATTTGAAATGTTAAGTTGTTCTTGTATTGAGCTCCATTAAAGCATTCAATTGAAATCTGGTGTGCTGGCTTTTTTCTTCACTGATTATGCTCAGTACCAGTGTTCGCCAAGCACCCTGCAAAACATGACATATACAGGAGGTGACCATTGCTTACACTTTTGTTAGTTGCTGTCCTTGTCCCAGTTTGATAGATTCACATTTTCTATATGGTCTGGTGATTATTGTCTCCAAGACAGAAAATTATGGCACATCCAAAATTTTACGGCTGTCAAAAAAACAAGAGGCAAAGGTACATCTTCTAATGGGCACACCTGTTCTGGTGACAACTGTCAAAGTGGGGAATCATCCTGATTTTGTAGAGATTTCCTCTCAATTTCTGTTGTGAGTACAGGACAGGCAGTGAAGGGAAATTTCCCCAACAGTACACACAAAACCTGGCTTTCTACATTATCCAAACCTAATATTAATACTATATGTAAATAATTAATGATACTTGGTACATTCTGGTGCTTTACATTCCAATCAGAACAACAAGCTCTGGGTTGATGCCCAGTAAGCAAAATTATACTGTGTGAATGTTGACATTCTGGTGCAGAAATATCTTGTGGACCTCAAAGAGGAACTTTGCCCATATCTGCAAAATAACAACAAAGGCACAATTAGAAATGTTTAGTAATGACAATCTACAAACAGATACTTATGGATAATTGCAGGCTTTTTATTTGCATGCCCTCATTTTATTTTCCTCCCCATTTTCTCATAGTGGCTATTTTCACAAAGGGCAGATTAATTCATCTCCTTTTACTTCCTGGAACTCTGGCACATGTGACTAGGACATGTGACCATGCACATCATCTCAGGGGATGAAAGTGCCTTTACCTGAGATCTTGTGAGATTATAGATGATATTTACCAGCAATGCTCTGCACATGTAATCTTCCCAGGATGCATCACTTTTCCAAAAAAGAACCTGAAAGTGGAAAGCAAGAAATTGTATGTAAAATGAAAATATGTTTGTTTAAGTAATGAATGTAAGATGATTTCATATTAGCATGCAGAGCTATATACTGACCAAAGGGGGTAAAGGTCCATTTTAAAGGGAATGTATGTATATATTTTATTTTTTTATTTCCTTTTACTATGGTCAGGACTAAAAAATAACATTTGAATTTTACATTTTGTTGCCAGGTAAATATGAAATAATGCATATAAATGTTGTGTATAATAAATATTAATAATCTGCCAGCAGGTGGCACTCTCAACTTCTTTTGACGTTTTCCAGGTACTCCTTAACCCCGCTGTTAAACAAATCTGTTGATTTCGGACTCAATATCTCAGGTTACAAATATACACACACCAAGAAAATTGTTAGAGCAGTGACTCATGCCTGCCATTCCCCAGCCCCGCAATGGTTCATTCAAAGGTGTCAGTCAGAGACTGGGGGGTCTATTCACCAAGCTGCCGAGGGCAGACGAGTGAATGACCGATCTGAAGTGAAGTGAGCCGAAACTAGTTTTCTATTGTCCGGCGACTCTGCTGCTGTAAAAAAACCCGCAATTGCAATAGCCAATAGTAAACTAGCATTGTTCCCGCCCTCTGCTGATGGACCTGATGGGGAACTGCAGCAGAGGGCGGTTACAATGCTAGTTTACTATTGGCTATTGCAAATTGAAATAGCCAATAGTAATGTCCCA
>NW_017306534.1:1322987-1331808 GCF_000935625.1 Nanorana parkeri
TATATACTGTGTGTGTGTGTGTGTGTGTGTGTGTGTGTGTGTGAAATGGAGTTTTCTTTTCCCTAAAATTGGGAGATTTTGGCTACATTTTCCTATTTCACTAAATGCATTAAAGTCAGTGGGGATAGTGAAGTTCGTGTTTTCTTTTGTGGTTTTTAGGAATGCAACCCCTGGGGTTAAGGAAGCTTCCTTCTGACCCTTTTTTTCAGCCCCTCAGCCATTTTATTTCTTACCATAAAAAGAAAAAGAATAGACGGTGGGAAAAATGTAAAGAATGAAAATAAATAAATACAGGATAGTACACAATTAGTGATCAAATGCACAGAAAAGGAAAAAAAAAAACAAATAACACATACATAAAATTAACTAAATGACCCTTCATGTGCCCCCAAACCCTCTAAATAAAAAAGATTTTATTGTTTTCATCCAAGTTTCTGCATAGGTGAAATTATGTAAACGATGAAATAAATACTGCCTCATTCCTGGTATGCATACACATTCATAGTGTGTGGTATAAAATATTATACAAAAAATATAGTTCCTCCTAATGTTTCAACACCATAAGACTTAATAATGCATCCTATACATAGAGTCAAGGTTTACCTTAGAGTCCACATTCAGATATGTCAGAAGGCTGCACATCCCTACTACCCTTTATACATCATCTAATAATGTGAAAATGATTAATCTCTAGCTTTGTTTGTGCAGAGGTGATGTGCTAATGCCATGTGCTGCCTCCTCCTTTTCATAGAGAGACACAGCAATTTTCTTCAGATGTGAGCAAATTAGTGGAGAAAATGAATGATTAATTGCAGCTCTCCTTCCAGATGCCATATTGTCACTAAACCACTAGGGGGAAACCCCCTCTTGTCTGGGAGCTCCAACATTCTGCTAAAAATAATAGAAACATGTATAATGTCTTTCCTGAGTCTCTCTGTGCAGCTGGAACGCAATTCACCTTTTCCTCCCAGTATGTCTGGAATATTTGTTTATTATTATTATTATTATTATTATTATTATTCATAATAATAAAAACAACTTATAATACACCTATTAAAACTAACCCTTATTATGCTTTTGTTGTAGTCATGTTTTTTACATGACTTTCAGATTTGAACATGCTGGTTGCATGCACTAAATTGAAGGTAATGAACACCTTTTTACTTTTTCACTGTATTGTTCCAAATGAATCCTTTTTAACTGTAGCATACGCAGTGTGTGGGATGACTCACTAATTAATCCTTTTGTGGCATGCCATGAAGCGCTGGATTAAGTTTGACTTAAGCATCACACTGTGAATAAAATGTAATAATAAAAAACTTCTTTGACTTAACTTTTTACATTAATATTATTTCATCTGTTTAACACTAAATGTGTGTAAAAATAGATTTCACCATTTCCAAACAAAGCTTGCTAATGTGTAGAAAAAAGGAAAAAGGAGAGCCCCTAAAATAACCCTGTAATTGTTAGCATGGATATTTGGCAACGCAGAAGTTGTTGGATAATTAGTCTTAAGAACTGTGTTGTCTGCAATTAGACTTTAACCCAAAGAGTTTGTAATGTATTAATAAAGTTTTTTTTTCAAAACTTCATCTACAAGATTCCAGTTTGACCACACATTTAACTCAATTAAACGTATTTCACAATTTTCTTATAATTACTGTTTAAAACATGATATGAAAAATTTAACATTGGGCTTCATAACCCTCATTTCTGAAGCAGCAGGACAAGCGTGAGCCGTCATCCTTAATGAAGACATTACAGTAGTCCCTGCTCGCTTGAGAAGCCCAGCTGAATTTCAAGTCATACAATAAATTAATGTTGCAATTAAGCCTTTGTGTTTTTTTTTTTAATTCAGAATTTACTAACAGGAACGTTGACCTGGGGAACTTTCACATTTTAAGGTTGATGCTAATTACAATCAGTAGATAACATGTCCTATATGTTCCATTAAAAGATATTGGGGATGTTTGAGAAGTGATGACTCTTTATCCATCAAAGTCTGTTGATGACTGCATTGCTGACAAAAAGCCAAGCCAGCAACTGGCATATACCAGGCGTATTTGCATTTTTGCATTTCATTATGCACATAATTGCATATCAACAGAGCTAGTCTTCCACATTATCTCCAAGAAAATTATCAGCGACGTCTGAAATAAATGCCTAAATGTCAACAACAGACAAGTTCGAGAAGCTGACCTTTGAAAAATTTCATTCTTTACAGATTTGCCATGGTATGACTCAATTCTTAACTTTCTGCTAGCTGGTGATAACACAGAAGGAAACAAAAAGGAACCCATGTGAGAATTCCGCTTAGAGAAAAGAAACTCCAAGTTTGTGAAGTGCGGGAACACAAGGACAGATTATAAAAGCTAATAAGTGGTTGGGCATGACAGATAAAGTGGCATATGGAAAGCAGTTGAGTCAGAAGGGGGTTATTTATCAAAGTCTTCAAACTCAACGCAACTGCTAGTAAAATTGTTGTATGAAAGAATTACATCCAAAGCCTCTACATTGAACTTTTCTCTTTCTGTGATAGTTTTGTACCAAGAACAATTTGACAAGCAAGCCTATCGGAACATGAAAATACAGAAAGTAGCTGATATGCTCAACCAATCCAATGTGAATAACTTAATTTAAAGAACTTGTAATCAATTTGCTCTATAACCATGAAAAGTGTATCAGACTGGTTTGTGCCCTTCTGATGCATTGTCTTTGATAATTTTATAAAGGCATTTTGGGATTCAGTAGATAGTGTAAAATATGTCAAAGGTCAATCTACAATGGGTTCTTTGCTTGTGCATATGTTATGTATGATTCTGCTACCATTTACTACAAGCTGAACATCAGCCAACACTGCATGCAAAATTCTTCAAACTCTAGGGGCAAAAATGCAATGGATGTTCAACGTCAGCCTTTGCTTTAAAAGAAAACGTCACCTTTAAAATGCTGTCTTTTAGGTAAAGCGACACTTTCCTGAGTTCAGCCCACCTGGTAAAATACCTATTTTCTTTCCTATTTCCAGTCTGTCGGGGAAGATTTTGACAAGTTGCTGTATGAGCTAGTGAACAATATCTCACTGGATCAGGTCCAGGTGAATAGCCTGTCCCTAATATATAACTGTAACAAAAGTGTAGTTACTTTGAAGAACAACTTCACTTTTATTGAGGTCATCCATTAAACAATGCCTCTGTCCAATTACTGCTATACTTATCTTCATCCCCACTTCTAAACTGTTTACAGTGCAACCCAGCCCAGTGCCACATAGAATTTGCAGCCAAAACATTCGGGCTGGGCCCTCTGCTGAGTGTGTCTGTGTGCCACGTCCACATTCTTCCCTATAGACAACAAGTATTGTCCTGGATGGCTGGGGGCAGTAAAACCATGGTAATTGAATGGGGCCTCAGCATACTTGCGCATTAAGAAAAGGACTCTGATGGGATATGATGGATACAAACCCAATTCCAGTTACATTCAGGGGAGTGAGGGATGTATTTAAGCTTGTAGTTTAAATTAGCAAAATACACTCTAGGTGCATCAAAGCAAAAGGTGTGTCGTCTTATAGTGCGCTTTCTTTAAAGTGACACTAAACTCAGGAGTTAAAGCATAAAAATGCATTTGAGTACATTAACTATTGACAAAAATTTAACTTATTTGTATATCACTCAGCTGTAGATCCTAAAATCATCTCTGGATTGCTGCTGGCAATGTCCTTCCTTCTGAAGGGTGGCCACTTTTGTTCCTCATGGTCCCTGTGTTTGTTGTAAAGTAGCCACTAATCCAAGCTTGCTCGTGTGATGGACTACAATCTCAATAGAAATGAGTGAACTAACTGTGAGATTGTAGTCTATCACGGGAGTGATTTTGGAGTTGTGGCTACTATACAACACACGCAGGGACCACAGGCAACAAAAGTAGCCACCTTCTAGAATGGAGGACAGTGTCAGCATGAATTCAGAGATGATTTGAGGATCTACAGCCAAGTGATAAACAAATAAAGTACATTTTTGTTAATAGTTAAGGTACCTGAATGCATTTTTAGGATTTAACTCCTAAAAATTTAAAAATTAAAAAATCAGTCAGGCCAGAAAAGCCTGTGCTCTGCCGGCATGCTGCTGAGTGGGATCCTTGCTCTTTGTGGACCTCCAGTGATCTCTCTGCAGAGGTTTGGCATGCCCCCTGCTGAGTCAGAGCCAGAGCTTTCCAGTGAGTGGGAAACACGAGCTTAGCTAAATAAAGCTATAGGCCTGACTCAGAAGAGGAAGTGTTGGAGTTTTGCATTGAGACCACTGCTTCCCCAAAGAAATCAAGGGTCCCACTCTGCAGCTGCTGGCAGGGGATATGCTTTTCTACTTAGGCTGTGAGTGCTATAAAAAGAAAACTAACTGTAAGACATTAAACACCCTTTGTTTTGAAGCACCTGTAATGTATTTAAACCAAGGGCATTAAAGAACAACTTCATTAAAAGTAAAGTAATCCTTTAAATCTTTACAGCAAACCTTTTCATATTTTGTCTGTTTCGGTATAAACTGCAACTGTGATTCAGTTTTCCTGTGTGGAATTATACCTGATTACTGTTCAAATTCATTGGTCACAGTAAATAAATGTGTGGATTTTAGCAGTCAAACAAAATCTGCAGCAAGTTCCAATAGGAAGATATGATGTATATGTTTTTACTGTGGCTGATTTACCAAAAGTGTAAAGACTAAAGTGAATGTTCAATTTGCTTAGTAAGTAAGGTGAAGCAATAATCGCTTTGAATACCCAATCATGTGCAAGGGAAATAAAAAAAAAAGATTTTTACTTGCATGTGCTTAGAGGATTAAAGTAATTAATAAATCAACCCCAATGAGTCATATCTGCAGTGTGCTAAATGGATGTTTGCCTGCAATCTATAAGGTTGATTTACTAAAGGTAAACATGCTGTTTACTTTGCCTGGGAATTTTTACTTTAAAAGGGAATTTTCCTTTAGCATAGTGAATGAAGTGAAGCTCTGCCTACTTCCATCCTCCATTCATGTACAAGTATGTTGGGTTTTACTTGTTTTAAGGAAATGGTAAAATTGTAATTTGCACTGATTTTCTTGGCCTCTTTCATCTGCTTAAACAGTAAAATAACGTATAAAGCTGAAAATATAGATTAAAATGTAACCTTGATTTGCATACAGGGTTGATAGTTGCCGAGTACTTCCATTTTCCATTGAGGCATTGCTGTAGTGCACCAGTTCTTATTACTTTTTGCTCAATATTTTGCTTATATAATAACTGCTGGACAGCTACTGCAGATGTCACTCAAGAAAGTGCTGGACATTTGGCTGAGCCTATCTTGTTTTATTGTAAACAATAGGAACACAGAGACAGGAAATGTCATCAAAACCATGTGGTTCCACCAGGAAGAACATTACATTACACCAAATACTATCACCTAGTGGAAAACCAGTAATCGCAGTATAATATGAGAGAATGGTTGTTGCACCTATGTTTGTATAGACAGCATGCTCACAAGAACCCCTGCTTGTGATTTAAGTACCCTATTCCCAAACATACCTATATATTATAAGAAAGTACCAGGGGACTGTTTAAGGTTTTCTAACTTGTCCAATATATTAAAGGGTAAGGGAGATATTTTTGAATTGCTTTTGCTACTCTTTCAGGTTGTTGCTGGAGTTCACAAAAAAGCACATTCTGTGCTGACTATAATAATGGACATTTTACAAAATTTGCTCTGCAATGACATAACCCCCTCACATGTTCTGACAACCTCAAGAGCAGTTAAATGAATTCATTAGACCAATCTCATCCAGGGCCGGCCTTAGGCCTTTAGGCGCCCTGTGCGAGAAAGCTTTACAGCGCCCCTCAGTGACCACACCCCTCCGTGGCCACACCCTTTAGTGGCCACACCCCCAGTAACCACACCCATTTATCACCCATATTTTTGGTAAAATATAAAAAGACGGGGTCACGTCGGGACATCATCTATTGTAATAAATTATAATATGGGGATTTTTATTAAAAAGGCATCCCATCTGCTTTAAAGGCAACAGGTGATCACCCAAATGCCTGGACAGCGACTGATGAGCTCTTCTTTCTGTCACTCTGCAACACAATTGACTGGCTCCTTGTGCTGCTTCTGCCACTCCCATTCCTAACTCTGCTACACAATTGATAGCAAGAGGCAATTGATAGCAAGTACTCACACTGCCTGCATTAAAATAATAGTTTAATGATGTGTTAATGAATAAAAGCCTGCATTTATTTGTGACTTTTATATTAGCTTTAATGACTGACTGGCTAAGTAATAAGAAATAAATATAATAATTCCATGTACTTGTCATTATAGAATGTATGTCTTACTTTACCTCAGTCTGTGTTCTTATTGTAATACATGATGCTGGAGGATGTAGGAAGCTGCATCCTTCTTTCTTGTTAATCCTGCCCGCAGCTAAGCATGATTTTAACATGATTAATTTCATCTATGAGATGATTGGAAATGTTTTTGGCCTGGGAACATTTCCAACAAGACTGATTTGGGTATGGTTCAATCTTTTTTTTGATGAATCCTTTGTAACAGGACAAGAAAAACAGATAACCGGTCTGCATTGGAGGTTCTTACAGTTTCCTGCAGTCTCCCAAGAGTTTGATATAAAGAGATGAAGTTGGAAAGATTCAGTGTACTATTACATTTCCTGTGAACTCTGACCACATGATTGCTTCTATTTTAGAGTTTAGTAGGAATAGAAATTGCTGTCTGTTATTCATTTTTTATTTCTATTTTAGAAATTTGGTATGCTTCACTAAGAAACTAATCAATATAATATGAATTCATTTTATTTCATACCAACTTATTTGTTTCTGATTTTTCCAGGTGCTTGATGACTTCCTTGGGGCTGCTGTGGCTTCTATAAGGGAGGAATGATAAACTTTTCTTCAAGGGACCATACAGAAGAAATGGAAATTAAGTTAGAACTGTAATCAATCTTTTTTATGCTGTGGAGAAATGTTAGAACTGCCATCTGTGCCCATTGTGGGTAGTCTTTACCTTACTTTTCCTTACTTATTCTCCTCCTGATAGTAAGTCAGAAGATCTCAACAGAGACACAAACAGCAGCAAAACCTGATGGTTCTAACCCTTCCCCCAGTGCTAATTTATTATTGTTCATTGGAGGCCTGTGCCATTAGGCATCAGATACTAAGAAGTATCATTGTCATGCAAGATATGTTTTCCCATCATTAGTAGAAATGCGTTTATCAGTATAACAATATTTACACATGTGGGTTGATTTACTGAACAAGTAGAGGCTGTTCACTTTGCAAAGTGATTGTTCACCTAGCTAAACTAATGTTAATTAATTAACTGAAGCTGGGTTTACATTGAATAACTAATCATGTGCAAGGAAAATTTTAAAAAACACGATATTTTTCAAGTATAGGATTAGCTTTTCAAAGTGAACCCTTACTTTGCTAGTGAACAGCCTCAATTTTGTTTTAGTAAATCAACCCCAAACAGTATTCTAAGACATTTGTGGACTAGCTAAGCAATAAAAAGTCTAAAATCTACATAACAGAGGTTATTTAAGCAGAAGTGCTTAAGGAGTACATAGGCTTCCATGATGAAAATTTGGTCCTGCCCTTCTTTTGTCTAGTAATTATTATAGTATATTATTATAGTATAGTATACCTCAACAATTTGTACTTTACAATATAAGGAAGACATTCCAGTTACAATACAATTCCAAATGGTTAGGAGGGCCCTGTCCCTGAGAGTTTACAACCTAAAAGGGAGAAGAAAGTGATACAAAAGGTGGCAGCTTTATAGGAATGAGTTGTTTGAGAGAAAAAATAGTTCAGCGGTTAGGCTCAGGTGGGATAGGCTTCCCTGAGGAGATCACCTAAAGACAGACAAAGTATGAGATAGATGGGCAGGTTGGGGTAGAGAGTTCCAGAGGATGAGAGGGACTCTAGAGAAGTCCTGTAGGTGAGTGTGGGAGGAGATGATGAGGGAGATAAAGAGCAGGAGGTCTTGGGAAGAGCAGAGAGGACGCTTAGGGTGGTACTTTAAGACAAGGTTGGAGATATAGCTGGGGGCAGAGTTGGGGATGGCTTTGTAAGTCATTGTTAATATTTTGAATTTTATTATTTGGGTGATTAGAAGCCAGTGGATGGATTAGTAGAGAGGGGTTACAGAAACTGAGGTTAGGTGGATGAGTCTGGCAGCAGCATTCATGGTAGACTAAAGGGGGATAGCTTTTGTAGAAGTAGGCTAAAGAGGAGGGAGTTGCAATAGGCGAGTGAGAGATAACAAGTGAGTGGATGAGTGTCTTTGTGATTACATTGGTTAGGAAGCTGCGTATTTTAGAGATCTGGATAGTGGATTTGGATAGTGATTCGATGTAGGGCTGAGTCCAGGATTACACTTAGCACCTTTGCATGGTGGTGGAATGGATTGTTGTGTTATCAATCTCAATGGAAAAGTTGTGGGAAGGTGCATGGGGGAGGGGTGGGGGGAGAGTATCATTAGTTCAGTTTTTGAAAGAAATGATGAGACATCTGGGCTGATATGTCCACAGTAAATTAGTGATGTGCAAGGATACAGAAAGGGGTGAGCTGTGCAGTAAAGAGTCATAAATGTGCTTTACTTCTAACTATATCTCACTTGGATTTATATTTCTCACTTAATGACTTAGGGGTCTATTCACAAAGCTGCAGAAGGATCTGGCCGTAGCTTCGGCCGATCCTTCGGCTAGCTTCGGCCCCAGGACCCCTTCGGTTCAGTAGAACCGAAGGGGTGCTGTACGGGCTATTCACAATAGCCCGTACAGCT